>NC_057809.1:154074038-154076545 GCF_018294505.1 Triticum aestivum
GACGGGAGCGGCGGGCGACGGGACAGAGGAGAAGAAGCAGATGAGAAACTGAATTTTTTAAAGTGTTTTCTTATATAGGATGGGCCTTTAGTACCGGTTGGAGCCACCAACCGGTACTAAAGGCCAACTTTGGCCAGGCCAAGAGGCGGGAAGAGCACCCTTTAGTACCGGTTGGAGCCACCAACCGGTACGAAAGACCACCCTTTAGTACCGGTTGGAGCCACCAACCGGTACCAAAGGTTGTGCGCTGCTACCCGCAGTGCACAAAGTTTAGTCCCACCTCGCCGGGCGAAGGGCAGCCGCACTGGTTTATAAACCCAGTCGCGGCTGCCCTTTCGAACTCCTCTATAAAGCAGGCTTCTGGGCCTAACTACGGCGCGCTGCCCTGTGAGTCTGTTGTGCCTTGTGGGCCTGAAATTGCACGCCTGTGGTCTAGCAGGCCCACAGAGCAGCGCCCCAAATTTTTTTATATAGTTTTTTTCTTTGCTGCTTTATTTTTTCTTCTATTTATTTCTGAGTAGTTTTTTTTTCTTTTCTGCTATATTTATTTTCTTCTATTCATTTCTGAGTAGTTTTTTATATAGTTTTTTTACTTTCTGCTATAGTTTTTTTCTTTTCTGCTATTTTTTCTTTTCTGCTTCTTTTCTTTTCTGCTTTATTTATTTTCTTCTACTCATTTATTTTTATATACCATGCCAAGTTGATGGTTGAAAGTTGATGACGTCGCTTTGAATGCTGCATATTGAATGCAAAAGATGTCCGGAGTTCAAATAAGTTTAAAAAACATTGAAGTGCCCATGTAACAGATGAGTTCTCGTCTGAAACCCTGATACTCCGAAAGAGATTGTCCAATTTGTACACGAAGTGCGTCCAGTTTTTGTCGTGACCCTCTCTACTCTTTCGCACATGCTATGCGGGTGAAATGATGATACCATGCCAAGTTTCAACATTTTCATAGTTAATTTTGTAGTGATTTTCAATTTCACGGTCACTTAGCTCTCTAAATAATTAGGTAAATGACAGAAAAACTGCAAATGTAGTCAGAACATATTGGAAATTGATGATGTCGCTTTGAATGTTGCATACTGAACGCAAAAGAAGTCGGGAGTTCAAATAAGTTTAAAAAACATTGAAGTGCCCATGTAACAGATGAGTTCTCGTCCGAAACCCTGATACTCCGAAAAAGATTGTCCAGTTTGTACACGAAGTGCGTTCAGTTTTTGCCGTGACCCTCTCTACTCTTTCGCACATGCTATGTGGGTGAAATGATGATACCATGCCAAGTTTCAACATTTTCACAGTTCATTTTGTAGTGATTTTCAATTTCATGATCATTTAGCTCTCTAAACAATTAGGTAAATGACTAAAAAATAGCAAATGTAGTCAGAACATGTTGGAAATTGATGACGTCGCTTTGAATGCTACATACTGAACGCAAAAAAAGTCCGGAGTTCAAATAAGTTTAAAAAACATTGAAGTGCCCATGTAACAGATGAGTTCTCGTCCGAACCCTGATACTCCGAAAGAGATTGTCCAGTTTGTACACGAAGTGCATCCAGTCTTTGCCGTGACCCTCTCTACTCTTTCGCACATGCTATGCAGGTGCAATGATGATACCATGCCAAGTTTCAACATTTTCACAGTTCATTTTGTAGTGATTTTCAATTTCACGGGCATTTAGCTCTCTAAACAATTAGGTAAATGACTGAAAAACAGCAAATGTAGTCAGAACATGTTGGAAATTGACGACTTCGATTTGAATGATGCATACTGAACGCAAAAGAAGTCGGGAGTTCAAATAAGTTTAAAAAACATTGAAGTGCCCATGTAACAGATGAGTTCTCGTCCGAAACCCTGATACTCCGAAAGAGATTGTCCAGTTTGTACACGAAGAGCGTCCAGTCTTTGCCGTGACCCTCTCTACTCTTTCGCAAATGCTATGCGGGTGCAATGATGATACCATGCCAAGTTTCAACATTTTCACCGTTCATTTTGTAGTGATTTTAAATTTCACGGTCATTTAGCTCTCTAAATAATTAGATAAATGACTGAAAAACAACAAATGTAGTCAGAACATGTTGGAAATTGACGAAGCTGCTTTGAATGTTGCATACTGAACGCAAAAGAAGTCGGGAGTTCAAATAAGTTTAAAAAACATTGAAGTGCCCATGTAACAGATGAGTTCTCATCCGAAACCCTGATACTCCGAAAGAGATTGTCCACTTTGTACACGAAGTGCGTCCAGTTTTTGCCGTGACCTCTCTACTCTTTCGCACATGCTATGCGGGTGAAATGATGATACCATGCCAAGTTTCAACATTTTCATAGTTCATTTTGTAGTGATTTTCAATTTCACGGTCATTTAGCTCTCTAAACAATTAGGTAAATGACTGAAAAGTAGCAAATGATGTCAGAACATGTTGGAAATTGATGACGTTGCTTTGAATGCTGCATACTGAACGCAAAAGAAGTCGGGAGTTCAAATAAGTTTAGAAAACATTGAAGTG
>NC_057809.1:154077288-154082016 GCF_018294505.1 Triticum aestivum
ACGGTCATTTAGCTCTCTAAACAATTAGGTAAATGACTGAAAAACAACAAATGTAGTTAGAACTTGTTGGAAATTGATGGCGTCGCTTTGAATGCTGCATACTGAACGCAAAAGAAGTCGGGAGTTCAAAAAAGTTTAAATATATTGAAGTGCCCATGTAACAGATGAGTTCTCGTCCGAAACCCTGATACTCCGAAAGAGATTGTCCAGTTTGTACACGAAGTGCGTCCAGTTTTTGCCGTGACCCTCTCTACTCTTTCGCACATGCTATGCGGGTGAAATGATGATACCATGCCAAGTTTCAACATTTTCACAGTTCATTTTGTAGTGATTTTCAATTTCACGGTCATTTAGCTCTCTAAACAATTAGGTAAATGACTGAAAAACAGCAAATGATGTCAGAACATGTTGGAAATTGATGAGGTCACTTTGAATGCTGCATACTGATGAACACACAAGAAGTCTGGAGTTAAAATAAGTTATTAAAAATAAAAAAAGAGGTGCAATGCTGGTTAATTTGCTTCAAGCCTTTCGGAATAGTGTAGACTGCACTGCACATAGCTCAGTGCAATCTATGCTATTCCGAAAGTCTTGAAGCTAATCAACGTGCAGGTGAGCATTACGCCTCTTCGTGATTGTCTCTCCATTCACGGTTTATAAACCGCTCATACTGCCTCTCTCTTGGCGAGGTGGGACTAAAAATCAGTTTACTAAGAAACTCTAGTACCATCATGCCATGAACCGGTACTAAAGGTCTTCGTGGGGGCCCCAGCCTGACCACAGCCGCACTGGCCTCATTAGTACCGGTTCGTGGCATGAACGGGTACTAAAGGTTGCCCACGAACCGGTACTAATGATGTCCGCCCGCCTTGCCGTTGGAACCGGCACTAATGGTCACATTAGTGTCGGCTCAAATTCAAACCCGCACTAATGTGCTTCATATTTGACCCTTTTTCTACTAGTGCCCAATCATTTTTGTAGCAAAGGAAAAGCATGGACAAACTCCTCTATAAAGCAAAGCGCTCCCGAGGACACATGGGAATTACTGTCAAGTTAGTTTTCATCATGCTCATATGATTCACGTTCATTACTTTGATAATTTGATATGTGGGTGGACCGGTGCTTGGGTGTTGCGCTTCCTTGTACAAGCCTCCCACTTATGATTAACCCCTCTCGCAAGCATCCGCAACTACGAAAGAAGTATTAAGGTAATCCTAACCATAGCATGAAACATATGGATCCAAATCAACCCCTTACGAAGCAACGCATAAACTAGGGTTTAAGCTTCTATCACTCCAGCAACCCATCATCTACTTATTAGTTCCCAATGCCTTCCCATAGGCCCAAATAATGGTGAACTGTCATGTAGTCGATGTTCACATAACACCACTAGAGGAGAGACAACATACATCTCATCAAAATATTGAACGAATACCAAATTCACATGATTACTTATACAGGACTTCTCCCATGTCCTCGGGAACAAACACAACTACTGTAAGTGCATCTAGTGCCACCCCTAGTTGGTTTTGGATTATTGACGACAAACCTGATTGAGGGACTAATGTGTTTGTGAGAATTGCAGGATAACACAGGTAGTAGACCCTCATTGATTCAGTTTACCTACCGGAGATGACCCCTAAAAATATGTGAAGACATTGAAGACAATGGTGGTATGTGAAGATATTCATAACGAAGATTATGACTCGAGAAGACATTCACATAAAGAGTATGGAATGCGAAGACATAGCTGTTTCGTAGTTTCCTTTTCTTCTTTGTTGAGTCATAGGAACCACCGTACTATTAAGTGGGGTCCAAGTGAACAAAGTCATAATGACTGAAGTAATGCCCAACCAAATCCTATGTCTTCGAGTGAAGACAATGAGAGAAAATCTTATCCAGAGCTGGATGAGTCAGCTTGACTTGTAGCCCAAGTCAAGTTGTCGCATGTGTTTGAAATCTGACTGTTGGACACGTGTCAGTTCCTTAGTGACCCAAGGTCATTTCAGACAAATCAAGTCGGGTTGCCTACTGGCTATAAATAGCCCACCCCCTACACCTTAAATTGGTGGCTGCTTAGAGTTAGTGCATGGCTTTTGTCGTTTGAGAGCAACCCACCTCCGAAGCCTTTGAGAGAGAAATCCTTACAAGGACAAAGCCCTAAACACCCAGAGCCAAAGAGTATTAGGCATCACTGAAGTCTTTCTGTCTGTGTGACCTGAAGACTTGTTACACTTGAGGACTGTGAATCCTCCAGCCGGTTAGGCGTCGCGTTCTGAGCATCCAAGAGTCATTGTGGATCCCGGTGAACGAAGTCTGTGAAGGTTTGGAAGTCTACCTCCAGAGTGATTGGGCGAGGACTATGTGTCCTTAGCTCAAGGGGAATAAGGTTAAGACGCGGTCTTCTGAGTTAAATCTCAGCCTCCCTAACCAGACGTACAATTGTGGCAGCAACTGAATTGGTCCAACAAATACATGTCCTCACCGAGCAACTGGTTCTATCTCTTACCTCTCTTTGCTTACTGTTTGTCTTCGTGAAGTCTTTGCCTGCTTGCATGATCTGATTGACTTCACTGTGTGAAGACTGTTGTTGATTGGCTTCATTTTATTTTCCATCTTGATCCGTACTACCTAGCTGCTGATAGTCTTCGTGATTTCGCTTCATTGCTTACTTGACTTTGGTTCATCTAGTGTAGTTTACCTTCCGCTGCATATCAATAGGTTCATTTCAACTGGTTGTCCTCAAAGCCCCCGTGTTTTGAAGACTTTCATAAAAATCGCCTATTCACCCCCCTCTAGTCGATAACTAGAACTTTCAATTGGTATCAGAGCAAGGTTCTCCATTGTTCTGTGTGATTCGGTTTAACCACCTGGAGTTTAGCTATGTCGACTGCAGGGATAATCAAAGTCTCCGCTGTGTGCCCTGTCTTCGATGGCACTGATTACCCCTACTAGAAGAATAAGATGCGCATGCATCTTGAAGCCATTGATGTCGACCTCTGGTATGTCGTCAAAAACGACATTCCCAAGGCTGGTGAAGGCGTCACCCCAGCTGATGTCAAGAAGTTCATTCATCTGGATTCTACTGCCAAGAACATCATCTGTGGTCATCTGACCAAAGGACAGTATGGCCGTGTGAGTGCTCTGGAAACTGCGAAGCTAGTCTGGGACTGGCTCTCCAAGGTCAATGAAGGCGTTTCAACCCAGAGAGACTCAAGGATCATTGTTCTTCGCAACCTATTCAACCGCTTCAAGAGAAATGACAATGCGAATGTTCAGCTGACACTTAATCGCCTCACTGACATCACAAATGAGCTTCATGCACTCAGAGCCACTGAGATCACCAAGCATGAAATCGTCAAGACACTCTTGAGATCACTCGACAGCTCATTTGACACCCTGGCCCGGATGATTCAAGAACGCCCTAACTTCAAGACTCTCGGTCCGTCTGACATACTTGAGAGGCTCAATACACATGAGTTCCGGCTATCTGAGAAAAGAGATATCTATGGTCCCAACTATGGCCGAGCTCCTGCTTTAAAGGCTAAGGCTGTTTCCTCATTTCAAGAAGAATCTGACTGCAGTTCTGAGGATCCCGAAGACATTGGAAATGAACTTGCCATGCTCGTGAAGAAGCTCCAAAGGTTCATGATACGTCTCCGTCGTATCTACTTTTCCAAACACTTTTGCCCTTGTTTTGGACTCTAACTTGCATGATTTGAATGGAACTAACCCGGACTGACGATGTTTTCAGCAGAATTGCCATGGTGTTATTTTTGTGCAGAAATAAAAGTTCTCTGAATGACCTGAAAATCAACGAAGAATTATTTTGGAATATATAAAAAATAATGGAAGGAAGATCCACGTCAGGGGGGCCTCCACCTGTTGTCACACCCTAGCTAGTCATGCATTAGAGTGTTGCATCATGTTTACTCTTTCATCAGAAACTTGAAATGGGGATTTGTGAAACCCTCAGCATCATTTTGAAAATGACCCAAATAAAATTTTTCTCCAAAAGGGTCCAAGAAAATGCTCATGTTGCTCTCTGAAAATATTGGACAGAGATAAAAATCAAACCAATATTTTTAAGAGCTCATAGGTATTTATTTTGGGCATTTGGAATTAATGCATAACTAATTGCATTGGAAATATATTAGTTATATATATTAATATATGTCCAAAAATTATGCCACCTGTTGGGGAGCTCTGGAATAATATATCTAGCTCCTGCAAAAATTGGCATAAGGTAATAAATTGATTTAATATTTTATTTAAATCAAAACAAATGACAGAAATTAGAAAACAAAAATAAATAAAGAAGGAGAAGCTTACCTGGGGCTTCTCCCTGTGCAGCCCAGCAGTAGCTGGCCGGCCCAGCCAGCAGGCGGCCCAGCCCGCCTCCTCCTCTGTCGTCTTCGTCCTCGACAGAGGGAGGGGAGCGTGCCCGGCGCGCGCGCGCGCCACCGCGCCACGCCACCAGCTCGCCTGCCTGCCTGCCTCTCCCCTCCTCGTCTGGATGCCCTGGAACGACCCCACGCCCCCCCGTACTCTCTCACTCTCCCCCGGTTCTTCCTCTCCTCTCCCTCGCTCTCTCTCTCCCGTGTCCGAACGCACCCATCGCCGCCGTTCGCCATAGCCTCCGCCACCGGCCTCCCCTCGCCTTCCCGACTCGCGCAGGAGCTCCGCCCCCTCGCCCTGAAGCTCTCCGTCAAGCCACAAGACGCCGGA
>NC_057809.1:154082209-154092331 GCF_018294505.1 Triticum aestivum
CTCCTCTCCCTCGCTCTCTCTCTCCCGTGTCCGAACGCACCCATCGCCGCCGTTCGCCATAGCCTCCGCCACCGGCCTCCCCTCGCCTTCCCGACTCGCGCAGGAGCTCCGCCCCCTCGCCCTGAAGCTCTCCGTCAAGCCACAAGACGCCGGACGCCCTGTGGAGCCGCCGTCGCCATCGTCTTCCTCCTCGGGCTCCGACCACCATCGCCGTCGATTCGCCGTCTCCAGTGCGTCCCCGAGCCCGCTTCGACGCCCGCTGCAACCGCGGTGAGCTCCGCCACCGTTTCCCTCTCTTCTCCCCCTCGTTCCCGTGCCGTAACTCCATTTCCCACCACGGCCGAACCTCCGCCGTCGCCGAGTTCGCCGTCGACGCAGCTTCGGTGACCATTTGGTCACCCCGGCGAGTCCAACAAGTCCGTAAGGCCCCGTAGAGCATCCCTAGCGCCTTGCTTCGCTCGCCTTCGAGCTCCAACCACGTTTTCGTGCACGACCGAACCCCGGCGGCCGCAGCCGAGCTCGCCGCCGTCGACTCCGGCCACCCCAGGCCCAGCCACGGCCACCGCCCGACGCGCCATCGAGCTAGCTTTCCAACGCACCTAACCGCACGCCGTTTGGAGCACCACAGAGGAAACCCGGGGCACATGTACGCCGCGGACCTCGCCGGCGACTAACAGCCGGCGGGTTTGACTTGTTCGACCTGGGGTTTGACCCCCCCCCCCAGAGTCACTGACGCGTGGGCCCCGTCGGCCAGGTGGTTAGCTTAGTGCTAATCACTGTTAGTTAACCCCCCTGACACTGACCAGTGGGCCCCAGCGCCACTAACTCTTAATTAGGATTAAACTAACCTCTGTTAAACCCCCCTGTCACTGACGTGTGGACCCCACACGTCAGGTTTGACCCCAGCCAGCCGCAGTTGACCGCTGACGTCATGCTGACGTCATGCTGGCGCAATATATATATTTCTGGATTTAAATTAAATCAGGAAATTCCAGAATATAATTTAAACTTCAAAAATTCATAACTTTTATTCTGTAACTCCAAATCAGACAAATTATATATGAAAAATGATCAGAAAAATCCAATCTATCCATCTGTACTATTTTCATGCATGACTAAACAAGTTAACTTGATGTTTAATGCAGAACAAGGAAAAGCACTTTAAAAGGCCATGTTTGAGTTTGAAATTTGAATCTTTGATTCAAATTGGTTCAAACCCTTCTGGTCTTAGTTGCATTAGCCCAACACACTCATATTGCCATGTTCATACATGCATCATATTGTTGCACATTGTTTGGTGATGGTTGTGTATCGGTGTCCTTTGCGACAGGTTCTGCCTCCGAGGAGTACCGTGATTACCCTAACGAAGAACCGTATCAGTGCATCGAACCATCAGGCAAGCAACCAACCATTTGATCATATCGATACAATCCCATGTTCTCGCTCCTGCTCTCTTTTACTGCATTAAGACAACGCGATTCAAACTGCTGTGTGCTACGGTAGTTGAACCCATTTCCTCTGCATAACCTGTCATTGCCACAGTAACTAGATGAAACCCACTAGCATGTGTAGGAGTTGATTGAGCCTTATGTATGTGTTGTTCCTACCTTGCTATGCCTGCTATGCTTAGAGTCGGGTCAGGTCTGGTTCATCTGGGTGATGGGCTAGAGTGAAATGATTATGTCGGTAATGAGAGTGGTGTGGTGAACACGATTTGGTAAAGGTATCGATGAGAGGCCATGTAGGAGTACATGGTGGGTTGTTTCATTGAAGCCGACCTTAAGCACTGAGATCTGTATGTGTGATTTAAGAA
Organism: Triticum aestivum; assembly: GCF_018294505.1. Lineage (NCBI taxonomy): Eukaryota > Viridiplantae > Streptophyta > Magnoliopsida > Poales > Poaceae > Triticum > Triticum aestivum. Next base: position 154,084,023 of record NC_057809.1, read on the forward strand.
TCAGCTACTACCATGCATTGGGCCCGAAACCAATGGACCCTCTCGGCTTCTTATTCACCCTAGTTCTCCGTCCAGGAGTTGCAAGTAGTTTCTGGTGTTTGTAGCCTACTGGAGGCCGTGGACAGCGCTGACCGTAGGGGTGGGCTGTGATGCGGTAGGTACGTGGCCGGGTGTACCGAATACCCGTTAGGTATCTCGGGAACCCTGTTCACATCGTTCGGGGCCGTATGGGAAACCTCGGCCGGACTCCCTGCGGATGGAACCTGAATAGGCGATAAACCTGGACTGGAGGCTTAGGTGATTAGGTAGGTCGTGGCCGACACCCACGTTGGGGCTTCCGCTTGAAGGTTGCCGAGTACATGTCGTGTAAACGACGGTAAGTGGTGAGAGCGTGTATGAAGAAGTACACCCCTGCAGGGTTAACATGATCTATTCGAATAGCCGCGTCCGCGGTAAAGGACTACTTGGTTGCCTATACAGTTCATAGACAAGTAAATGGAAACTACTAAAAGCCTCAAGATAAGTGTGAGTGCCGAGGATGGCTCTTCTGTAGGAAGACGGAGGCGGATCCTCGGTAGTGTATTGAAGTGGTGGGTAGTGGACTCGTGTGCGCAAAACCGTTTCAAGTTGGAGTATCGTAGGATAGTCTAGCCAAGAGTCAAAGCTGGCTTGCTGCAATAACTCCACCAACCCTTCTTGACAATGTGCATGTATGTAGGATCTGATGTAAGTCTTGCTGAGTACCTTTGTACTCATGTTGCTGTAATTTACATTTTTCAGAAGACGCTGCAACCCCTTCTGATGGGTTCTACGTAGACGTTGACATCAACGAGTAGGCTAAAGGCCCAGGTGGTGATCCTGAGCTTATGAAGGACCACGTAGTATAGTTAGGCTTTCCAAGCCTCTTTTATTTTACTAGTTGTCTGTACTCAGACAAGTTACTTCCGCTGCTGGTTTGTATGACTGTATGACTTGAATGTTGGGTCGTGAGGCCCGTTCCTTTGTGTATGTTATGTATGGCTCCCTGAGCCTTAAATAAAGTACTTGTGTCGTAGAGTCATGTTGTGATGCTTCGTTGTATTTGCACATATCGAGCATATTGTGTGTATGATTGAAATGCTTGGTATGTGTGGGATCTGACTATCTAGTTGTTTATCTTTAGTAGCCTCTCTTACCGGGAAATGTCTCCTAGAGTTACCGCTGAGCCATGGTAGCTTGCTACTGCTCTGGAACACTTAGGCTGGCCGGCATGTGTCCTTCTTCGTTCCTGTGTCTGTCCCTTCGGGGAAATGTCACGCATTGAGTACCGGAGTCCTGTTAGCCCGCTACAGCCCGGTTTACCGGAGTCCTGCTAGCCCAGTGCTACAGCCCGGACCCACTTGCTGATGACCGACACGTTTGGAGCTGGGTCATGGATGCCTGTCCCTGTAAGTCTGTGCCACTTTGGGTTTACGACTAGTCATGTCAGCCCGGGCTCCTTATCATATGGATGCTAGCGACACTATCATATACGTGAGCCAAAAGGCGCAAACGGTCCCGGGCAAAGGTAAGGCGACACCCGTGGGAATACCGTGCGTGAGGCCGCAAAGTGATATGAGGTGTTACCGGCTAGATCAATGTGACATCGAGTCGGGGTCCTGACAGCGTTGGTATCAGAGCCGGACTGCCTGTAGGTTCTCCAAGCCAAACTGGTCGATGTTGAGTCTAGAAATTCTTTAGTTATATGTAGGGGAATTGTTTGTGGGTTGGAACGTAAGGCTCTTTTACTCCTTCATCTTATGACATTCTGAGCTGAGTCAGTCTATTCTTCCACCGGGGGTTAAGGAATTAAGATCTATTCTCTCTATCAGGATCACGTGTTACTAATCAGTAGTACCTTATAAGTTTGATGGATACAAGCCTAGTTCAGTTCTTCTACTACGTTATGTTGTTAGGATAGTCTCAGAACTTTGATATGATGATGTTGAGTGTGTATGAAATCCTTTGTCAAATGTCTCAAAATCCTTCTTGAGCATTTACAGCTGTTATGCTGCCGAAATTTTGCTAGAAATTCTAATGCCTTTGCATTATGATTGTGCTTTCAGATGGCCACTCGCGACCTCAATCAAGTGGTTCGCCTGACTCGATGCCTAGATGTACCTGGCCATACCGCCATGTTGGTCAGGGTAATGACTGAGGCTGGATACCGCTGGTATCCTGAGTACACGGTCGAAGAGCAATTTCGGGACTTCAATCAAAGCCAGTATCTCTGCACTGTCAGGATATTTCCATCTTATCCTGGATCCACCGAGCCCCTTCACTGCTCCTATGGACTCGGGGTTACTATTGAGATGGCTGTGCAGGACGCCGCCTACTCTATGATGACCATCATGCGAGTCAGGTCTGGTCTATTTCGGGACTCTGATTTCCGGTATATGCCAGGATCACTTCCGGGAGCACAAGGGTATCTCCAGGCTATTTATGCTGACCCCACCCAGGAGGATTCACGGACTCGCACCACTGCTGAGATGCTCGAGGATAAGGACCGTGAAAATCGGGCCTTGAGGTTAGAGCTCTTCAATACCCGTGCTGACCATTGGGCCACATTGACTCGGTTCGCACCGGCGGTGCAAGCTGGATATTCGGATATGCGCGATCTCTATCCTGTGAGATCTGCTCTGCCAGACGTGATGGGTTGGCGTGATGTAGGAGGCATCACCCCACCTCGCGGTCCCCGCAGGCCACCGTCTGTTGGTCCAAGACCTCATCCTAGCCCCTATGGTCCACAAGCTCCGCGAGATCGTCTGTTTCCGGATGATCATGTTGAGCTTCCAGGCTATGGAGGTGACTTCTACGAGGACTACTATGGGTCGGTCTGAGTTAGTGGTAGTATCACTAGTTCGTGTTAGCTGTGTCGTCTATCGTCCCGCGTGACTCGTGGGATATGACCTAGTTTGTACTCTTTCCGGAGGTGTAGAAAAATAACGTATAGGAGCTTGGGATGCCTCCGATGAGATGTAATCCTCTTTTCACCGTAATAGTATTTTGTTTGGTCTTGTACTAAACCCTGTATGGTGTGTATGACGATGGAATAAAGAAGCAGTTTCTGTATTTACCATGTCATACGGATGATCATCTTGCATTTCGAGTTATTCCTTACATTTTATATCCTATGTCGGAATCTTATCATCCTGACTAAATCATTGTCTTGTTTACCTAGGATGGTCAACACGCGCACTAACCCTGCTCCTCAAGAGCAGGCCGAAGGCAGTGAAGTTAGGGATGCAAATCTGCCTCATCCTCCTTCCCTAGCCGAGGTTATGATGGAAGCTGAGAGAAACAAGCGGGAGACCAACCGTTTGTTGGAGCGTATTGAACAGAACACGGCACACCATCAGAGGACTAACGTGGTGTCACTCAGTGATTTTATCAAATTACATCCACCCACGTTCCACCACTCCGTCGAGCCTCTCGACGTTGATGACTGGCTTCGCAGTATCTCTCACAAATTGCGTTCCGCGCTGGTAGCGGAGGCTGACAAGGTCACCTTTGCTGCATATCATCTTGAAGGCCCCGCCAGTCTATGGTGGGAGAATTATGGAGCTATGCGCCCAGCGGGCCATGTCACTACTTGGGCTGAATTCAGCGAGGCTTTCCGTGAACATCACATTCCGGAGGGTCTCATGGACCGTAAACGTGAGGAATTTTGCAGTTTCACTCAGGGCCGACTTTCTGTGGATGCTTATAGCAGGGAGTTTGGTAACCTCGCACGATATGCAACTGAGGAAGTGTCTACTGATGCCAAGAAGCAAGCAAGGTTCCGTAAGGGACTTAGTCCTGAGCTTCGCCGTGACCTCCGTCTGCGTGAGTGCACATCTTTTCAGAAACTTGTCAACAAAGCCATCAGTGCTGAAACTGGTCAGACTGACTATGACGCAACACGCAAGCATGGCCGTGACATGGGTTCCTCATCCGGTGCTGGTCCTCAGAAGCGCCGCGTGTGGGTGCCCAACACCGCCCTGCCACCCAGGTTCACACCGAGGCCATCTTTCCAGGCGCCTCGCCCTGTTCAACAGTCTGCACCGGCCAAGCCCTATGGGGGTCCAACCAGCAATGCTCCTCCACGTACCAGTTCCGTGACTTGTTTCAAGTGTGGGGAATCTGGCCACTATATGCGCGAGTGTCCCCAGACCAACCCCAACCAGTCTGCTAAAGCTGTTGGCCGTGGCAAGCCGACAGGGAAAGTGTTCCACGCCAAGCCGGCCACCGCCTCACGTGGCCATGTCAACTGTATCTCTGCTGAAGAAGCTCAAGAGGATCCCAACGTCGTTCTTGGTACGCTTCTTGTTAATTGCCACCCGGCATCTGTTCTTTTCGATACAGGAGCCTCCCATTCATTTATATCTGAAAACTATGCTCGTTTGCATAACACCGCATTCTGTGACATGCCATCCACTATGGAAATTTCTACTCCTGGTTCTAGATGGCAGACCTCTAGGGTAAGTTATGGAAATGAAATCCAAGTCGACAGACTTGTTTTCCTTGCATCGTTGATAGCCCTTAAATTTTCAGATATTAATATCATTTTGGGTATGGACTGGATGTTAGCTCATCATGCCAAAATTGATTGCTTCTCTAGGACTATTCAACTCACTCATCCTTCGGGCAAGATAGTCAATGTCTTAACCCGACTAGCCAAGCGACAATTATATTCTCTTAACGCCAGCCCTTTGCCAGACCTTGAGGACGTTTCGGTAGTCCGTGACTTCCCGGATGTCTTCCCAGAGGAATTGCCAGGTGTTCCACCTGACAGGGATGTTGAGTTCGTAATAGACCTCATTCCAGGAACCGTTCCGATTGCTAGAAGACCTTATAAGATGGCACCACTAGAACTAGCCGAGCTTAAGAAACAACTCGATGAGTCCTTGAAAAAGGGTTTGATCCGCCCTAGTTCATCTCCGTGGGCTTGCCCCGTCCTATTCGTCAAGAAGAAGGATGGTACGGACCGGATGGTTGTAGATTACCGACCTGTCAATTTGGTCACAATCAAGAACAAATATCCGCTTCCCAGGATCAACGACCTGTATGATCAGCTCGCTGGATCCTCAGTCTTCTCCAAGATGGATTTGAGGTTGGGCTACCATCAAATCAAAATCAAAAACGGGGACATTCCTAAAACGGCCTTTGTTACTCGTTATGGCCAATACGAGTACACCGTCATGTCCTTCGGTTTAACCAACGCTCCAGCCACCTTTTCTCGGTTAATGAACTCAATCTTCATGGAGTATTTGGATAAATTCGTCGTGGTTTACCTCGATGATATACTCATCTACTCCAAGAACGAGGAGGAACATGCCGAACATCTAAGGCTAGTGTTGGAGAAACTTCGAGAGCATCGCCTTTATGCCAAATTTTCTAAATGTGAATTCTGGTTGTCAGAAGTGACCTATCTAGGTCATGTAATATCTGGTAAAGGTATTGCTGTTAACCCTGAGCGAGTTCAAGCCGTCCTTAATTGGACTCCACCTGAATCGGTCAAGCAAGTTCGGAGTTTTCTGGGCTTAGCGAGCTATTGTCGTCGCTTTGTCGAGAACTTCTCCAAGGTTGCTAAACCTCTAACCGAACTCCTCAAGAAAGATAAGAAGTTCGAATGGACTCCACAATGTGAGCACAGCTTTCAGGAACTGAAAAGACGCCTGACCTCTGCTCCCGTACTGGTATCGCCAGACTTCTCCAAGGACTTTGTTATCTACTGCGACGCCTCGCGACAAGGACTAGGTTGCATTCTCATGCAAGATCGACACGTAATTGCCTACGCTTCACGGCAATTGCACCCACATGAGGAGAATTATCCTACTCATGATCTAGAGCTTGCAGCCGTAGTCTATGCACTCAAGACCTGGCGACATTACCTCCTCGGTAACCGTTGCGAAATATTCACTGATCACCAAAGTCTGAAGTACATTTTCACCCAACCGGATCTGAATCTCAGGCAAAGACGTTGGGTTGAGTTGATCACAGACTTCGACTTAGGAATAACCTACACCCCAGGGAAACCAACGTCATGGCTCATGCGCTAAGTCGTAAATCTTATTGTAACAACCTGATGTTACAACAAAGTCAACCGCTTCTCCATGAGGAATTTCGGAAGCTTAACCTTCACATTGTTCCTCAAGGTTTTCTTTCCACCTTGGTGGCAAAACCTACCCTTATGGATCAGATTATCAAAGCACAGAAGGTAGATCCGGGAATTTCCCGCATCAAGAGAAACATCCAGAAAGGAATTGCGAATTGCTTCTCCATTAATGATCAAGGGGTCGTATACTTCGGGAATCGACTAGTGGTTCCCAAAGTGCGAAACCTGAGGCGATTGATCCTTAAGGAAGCTCATGAATCTCCTCTCTCCATTCATCCCGGTAGTACTAAGATGTATCAGGACCTACGCCAGAGGTTCTGGTGGACTAGGATAAAGAGAGAAATTGCTCAGTATATTGCTAATTGCGACGTCTGTCGCCGTGTAAAAGCAGAGCATCAACGGCCTGCTGGCACCCTTCAACCCTTAGCTATTCCTGAATGGAAATGGGATAAAATTGGTATGGATTTCATTACCGGTTTTCCCAGGACCAAGAGAGGGAATAATGCTATCTTCGTCATTGTCGATCGTCTTTCCAAAGTAGCCCATTTCCTACCTGTTCGTGAGAGTATAACCGCTAGTCAGCTGGCAGACTTATACATCTCCCGTATAGTGTCTCTCCATGGTGTTCCTTTGGAAATTAACTCGGATCGAGGAAGTCTTTTCACCTCTCGATTTTGGGAAAGCTTCCAAAATGCTATGGGGACCCGTCTCTCCTTTAGCACCGCCTTCCACCCTCAGTCGAGTGGTCAAGTGGAACGCGTCAACCAGATTCTAGAAGACATGCTTCGAGCCTTTGTTATCTCATTCGGAATGGACTGGGAGAAGTGCCTTCCATTTGCCGAATTCGCTTACAACAACAGCTGTCAATCTAGCTTGGGTAAAGCCCCTTTTGAAGTTCTCTATGGACGACAGTGTCGAACACCCCTTAACTGGTCAGAGACCGGGGAAAGACAATTCTTTGGCCCGGATATGATTCAGGAAGCAGAAGAACAAGTTCGTATCGTTCGTGAAAAGTTGAAAACAGCCCAATCTCGTCAAAAGAGTCAATATGACCGAAAACATAAGGCTATGACTTTCGAGGTTGACGAGAAGGCTTATCTTTGGGTCACCCCTCTGAAGGGAACCCATCGTTTCGGTATCAAAGGCAAATTGGCTCCTCGTTACATTGGACCTTTTCGCATTCTCTCCAAACGAGGAGAAGTTGCCTACCAGTTGGAACTACCTCCGCACCTCTCCAGAGTCCACGATGTCTTCCACGTTTCTCAACTCAGGCGTTGCTTCTTGGATCCTATCCGTGGAGTGGACCACGAAACGCTTGATCTCCAAGATAATCTTACATATCGAGAGTACCCCATTCGTATCCTCGATCAGGCCGAACGTACCACCCGACGTCATAATATCAAGTTTCTCAAAGTACAATGGTCGCACCATTCCAAGGATGAAGCAACTTGGGAAAGGGAGGATCGTCTTCGACTTGAGTATCCCGCCTTCTTCCCGGAGGAACCCAAATCTCGGGACGAGATTCTTTTGAGTGGGGGTGAGTTGTCACACCCTAGCTAGTCATGCATTAGAGTGTTGCATCATGTTTACTCTTTCATCAGAAACTTGAAATGGGGATTTGTGAAACCCTCAGCATCATTTTGAAAATGACCCAAATAAAAATTTTCTCCAAAAGGGTCCAAGAAAATGCTCATGTTGCTCTCTGAAAATATTGGACAGAGATAAAAATCAAACCAATATTTTTAAGAGCTCATAGGTATTTATTTTGGGCATTTGGAATTAATGCATAACTAATTGCATTGGAAATATATTAGTTATATATATTAATATATGTCCAAAAATTATGCCACCTGTTGGGGAGCTCTGGAATAATATATCTAGCTCCTGCAAAAATTGGCATAAGGTAATAAATTGATTTAATATTTTATTTAAATCAAAACAAATGACAAAAATTAGAAAACAAAAATAAATAAAGAAGGAGAAGCTTACCTGGGGCTTCTCCCTGTGCAGCCTAGCAGTAGCTGGCCGGCCCAGCCAGCAGGCGGCCCAGCCCGCCTCCTCCTCTGTCATCTTCGTCCTCGACAGAGGGAGGGGAGCGTGCCCGGCGCGCGCGCGCGCCACCGCGCCACGCCACCAGCTCGCCTGCCTGCCTGCCTCTCCCCTCCTCGTCTGGATGCCCTGGAACGACGCCACG
>NC_057809.1:154735656-154773030 GCF_018294505.1 Triticum aestivum
ATTCTCGTCTCCACATATATGAACCAATTCAGCGAGGAAATCAGGGCCCAATCAAAACGATCAAGTTTTGACCGCACGTGAAACTTGACAGCATAGTCACCCACTTGCATTTTTCAAGCATCAAGCGAAGACTTATTCACACCAAGAAGGATACCACCCGATCTCCCCTGAGGAGGTAGATAGTACCATGCATACACCATAGTTCCAGAAATATTATCTAAAAACTATGATGTAAAGTTAGGTCTACCATTCTCCATGAGAGCTATGAAATCCAAGTTATGCACCCTCGCAATCTCCGGCGGAAATATACGCTTCACCAAGTCTAAAAGACTTATGTTGTTAACTAAAATGACAACTCATTCTAAACCAGAGGGTACAATCCCAAATTACTATGGATCTGACGAATCAACCCGAAGCTGTGTAATTGAAGGTGAAGGAACAAACTTACACAATTAAATTTCCGGTCTACATTTAACAAGCATTAGATATAAGATTCTCCCAAGTGCAAGTCATGTCAAATCTATAAACACAATACTCTTTTCATTTTTATATACAAGACCACAAACTCATATTATAGGTACGAACGTAAAATTTAATATTTGTTTTGCAAACTAACTTTTCTTTTCGTTACTGGAATAATGAATACACCTCATGCACGTAATGAAGGAATAGGAAACTGAGTGCATGTTGAGCAAGGAAATAACTAGGTAACATTATAACTGCATGCAGGCAAGTATTAAAGTTGCTAGTACAAGAAAGTATCATTAATTTTTAATTTTTGCGTCAATTACTATTGATGGCCTTATATATAGATGCAAATGTATATTTCATAGTGACCTTGTATAATGAAATGGGGGTAGTATTACAGAGAGCCCATGCATTTTGGTAGTACAATGTGGCCAGGTAGAGATGGCAACGATTCGATTGTTTGCCTCTTCGTGTTGCAATTAGTGCATGTTTTTCCCTGCGTATCTATGCCCATGTTCTTTCTCCTACCTTCCCTTCTCCCCCATTTTTTATTCTGTCCCTGTGTGTAGGCCAGCTTTAGTCTTACCCTTCTAGTATTCAAATATCACGAAATGAAAGCAAATCCAATGTACAATGGCTCATCCAATTTCGTTATGGAAACTCCCTCACAAATATAGAAATAAATTGATGAAAAGAAACATATACTCCTACTCTGTAGTATTTAGTAATAAGTATAATAAAAGGCCTTCAATGACCAAACGTACTCATGTCAAGAGTAAACCTGAAGACATTTATGGATGTGATTCATGTAACGTGAAAAAAACTTAGAAGGTTTCAAGTTCAGGTTTAAAAGGGCAAGAAGGTAAAAATGGAAGAAAACTATGACGCCAAACATACATATAAGGACCAAGGATGCGTCTCCTGACATTGGCATCCGTAACTTTCACCCCAGACGTATAGAAAGAGCACAAAAAATATGCCGCCACCGCCTGAATGATTTTGCAAGGACAAATTAGTCAACCAGCTTTTGCATTTTTTATAACAGCGCTTCAGGAAGAAGCTAAGGAAACAAACTATTGTCCTCTCAACTAGATAAATATATAAAATAAATACCCATCAACAGCCTATTTCTCCTGAAATTGTCGGCCTGCTTTCCACAAGACAGTCTGGATAGTTCTGAGATTAGAACATTTTGGCCGCTCATGCATTTTCAATCATTCTCCAAAAGAGAGTACAGTTTTCCAACAAGAGGCTCCAACGCAGAGGGACGTCATAGTTATATTTTCTCTCTTTCATCACAAGGTAACACAACGGAGAGGCAGAAGCTCAGCAAACCCTTCCAGAAAGGAAGGATGTAAGATGAAGCTAGAGAACATTGCAAAATACTAGTACTACTAAATAGACACCTACAGAAATCAGCAGTGCAAATCAGCGAAACATTTAGGACGCTGACAGAAGAAAGGAACAATACAAATAACAGTAAAAGTGAGATAAGCAATTCGTCATTTCATAAAGTAGCCCAGAAAACACATTATTTTATTCAGGGAAAAAAGGTTAAGATACCTCATGCCTCGAACAAAATTCCACTGGCTTTTGGACCAACAGTCAACTATGCTGAGTTGCCAGATATTGTACATTAAGGCTTAGGTGGAGCACCAAGGAACAACACGGTTGTGCAAGATTAGATTACAATCTTGACCACTAACTTGCGGCACCTACAGTAATCAACAAAATATGCTACTACATGGCTAAGGTCTGGCCATCCATCAACCTTAAAGGTGCACGTTGGAATTTATGCAATAAATAAATGAGCTGGTAGACTACTAAAGTACCTCCCTACCAGTAGGTTTCATCTATCTAAACAGATATAGAAAATGTAAATTATCATAAATTACACTATCTGCTTCAAATGGTCCCAGGAAAATAGAAGACCTATCTATGGCTACGAACTCAATCAAGCTACAGAATCTATCTTTCCTGGAGCCCACAGGCAAAGGGCTGGATACACCGAATTCCCTGAAAAAGCAGTAGGCTTTACACCTTCAATTTGTTCTTTTCAAACCACTAAGCACATAAGTTATCACACCCTAAATGCTACAAGTGACCAAAGCAGAAACCCTTAGATGCTAACTAGAAACCGGTTAGAACGTTGATAAGTTCCATAGATTATTCCCTTATCCCCCCTTAACTTTTTTCTTAATTAGTTAAACTTTCCAGTCCTCATCATAAACGTCACAATCATTCTTGCACCTTTTTATTTATTATTTTCCTTGCCTGGTCTTACATGTTCACCTTAGGTATAGTTTACAGAAAAAGTTTAGAGTTTAAACGGGGATTATTTGGTGGACCAATGCAAGGAAGATCATGCCAAAGATGCTCTGCATCAAGCTGATTGTGACATTAAAATTTGTGGGGTCAGTAGTGAGGAAGGGGGCAAAAGGAAAGGCCGGAAAGAACAGCACTAACTGCATCTGGAAGGCTGGAGTGCTCGTAACCACCATATCATCATGGATTTTATTACAAGGCATCTTGTGATTATGTGACCTGCGAGAGTGCACAATAAAAGTGGAATCGACTAAGGTGAACTGGGTCTAACACATGCTGAACTCCATTGCTCAGTCAAAAGTATGTTTCTTCAGTAAACTAATAGATTTTCATGTCAGGTATAAGAGTAAATAAACACGAAAAATAAATATAAGGCATAAGAAATGGTATTATCAAACTAATACTTTGGATTAGAAATATGTGGATAGTCAACGAAACTTTGGACACTGATACAGGGTAGAATAATCTGAATAAACCAGCATCTTGTGAAAAAGTACTTTTCAAGATTATATGGATGACAAGAGAAGAATGATGCGTTCTTGCATCACAATCCTGCAACCCCCTTTCATTAGTGGCCTCTGTGCATGGAAGATTCCTCACATTTTCGGGCTTTCATACCTACAAGAAGTGGGCACCTAAGTTGATCATTAGATCTATAATATACTCCCTCCGTCCCATAATATAAGAACGTTTTTGACACTAGTGTAGTGTTTAAAACGTTCTTATATTTTGGGACAGAGGGAGTAGCATATATTTAAATTAACACTTGCCATTAAGAAAATGGAAAAACTGAGGCATCGCAGAAAGGGCCCATAAAGTAAAAGGCAATAAGAGTTCAAGTCTTAGCACAGGGGCTAATAAAGGAAAAGTGCTATGGGACATTCCTATGCATTTTGCGGATAGATCAAACTGAACTACTATGGAATAAATTAATTAATTAAAGAAGCAGGTAATGTTAGTAACAGAGAAATCTCTCTCTAATCATGCCACTTCGTAATCACCTAACTTCATTCCTTTGTTTTGTACTTAGTGTGACTCCTGGTATAGTAAAGAGATAGCTACAAATCTAGCTTTTGCAGATTACACAAATCATACTTTGCCTTGTCCCCAGCCATCTACAAGCCTTCTCGTTAGTCAATGATGTACAGCCATAAAATCCTTCAAGATGTTGTTCAGTTTCAGCACAATCCAAACTCAGTCACTAACACAAGAGTTGTGTGTGTCTAATATTCTAAGAAAATTCGCAGGGAAAAGCAAAGATGTTAGAGCAATAAACTTTCAGGGTAGAGGTGCGATTAGATTTGTTCAATAGAAACAACGATGTGCTAACAAATGCATATTTGAGTGCAAAACAAAATGAATCTGCTTTTGAGTCCTGCCAATGGTTCAAAGCACTGCAACTTGATGGTGTGTGCTTTCATGTAAAAAACTGATGAAATAAAATGTATATGCAGATATAGGAAAATAGAAATCATTAAACAGACAAATGTTGATGGATATTATCTGAGTAGGGGATTTTATTATGATGAGATTCAATCATCCATGTATTCAGAATATTGAAATTATGAAATATGAGCATTCAGTAATCAAGAATATACTGGAAAAGATAATGATCCTAGGCATTATCATTGGATTTAGTTCTGTTATGGTCAGAAACAAACAACAAACTAATATCATGATTGTTTCACTCCTCGTAGCTCACATAATTATAGTCTTACTAACTGAATATCCACGCATTGGTACGGAACTTATATAAAAACCAACTTTCTACTTACATAAAGTAAGGCAACTTAGAAATAGCCACATGAAAAATCAATCAGAAGGCATATTTTGCAAACCCTAGAACAAGATGGTGAAAATCATGGAGATGACACCACCAGTCACAGAGTTACTTTTGGTGGAGGGGAGGTGGATGGCAGACAGATTATCACAGCATGTTAAAAAAATTGCAGTCAAAGGTCAGGTAGTGTTTACTTGCCTTATGTACTGCCAAGTCTTTGACTATACAGCATGTACAAGAGACAAAACCATTAACTATCTGCTAAATAAATAGCAGAAACTGAACCATGCATTGTTCTGTCAAAAGAATAAATAGCAGAAATCTCACTTAAATATCCATTTCCAGTTAGTGATGCATTGAGGCTGTAGACGCCATTATTCTCTAAATTGGTAGAATGTAGAGGTGTCAACAATTTTATAGAATTACCGCACCATGCACATACAATAAATCAGTAGATACCATGAAGCACTAGCCAAAGTACTAACTGCCAGGAACTTATTCTTAAAGTAGTCGCTGGACTGCTTTGACTACAATGGACAGGAATTGGGATCAATTTTCACTTAAGCAAACATTTATTGCTGTTTTCTGCTTATCTTCTACGGGGCAAAAAAGTTACCAAACTTAAAAATCATGAATCTAATCAGCAGTTCAGCACTAAGTTGATTACCAACTATAGATAAATAAGAGACAATCTAATACACTGGCACTGGATTATTCCATTTTACTCCCTGCTAGAACTCTACAATGTAGACAGAAAAGGATTCAAGCATGCAAACCCTACTTGCAGTAGCTTATCATTCAGTAAGGGTAAAAGAGAAGCAGGGAAGAAGAAAAAACTGCCAGAAATCAGCATATGATGGGTTGGTGGACTATTCCATATTTGATAGACCTCATCAGTATTACTAGAGTCTGTCACCCAGTGCCCATCAGGATCAAAAGTAGTCAATTAGTGAGGTGCAGCAAGTATTGGTACTAAGGCACGAAAAGAATGTAGTGCTCACTGAGCGGCCATTATGTTCATTTTAAGTTGATCATCTCCTGGTTTACCTTTTGGTTTCCCAACCGAGGAATACACACACAAAAATCCTAAAAGACAGTGGCTCATTTTAGAGAAATGTAAAACAGAGTATAACAGTATGGAAAATACAGGAACTCGAGCCTATATCTATGAATTACCTAAACGAAAATTTCTCATTTGCTTATATACTCCATTGTTTTTCTTAGACTAAGTTCTAATTCTTAAGTTGCAACCCAACAAGCTCGATAAACTTATGAGCCACAGTTACGAAATGAAGCATAATCTGAATTTTCCAACTCACATTTCACACAAAAAAGCATCATGTCGTCAGATAACAATTCTTGCCCCCAAACATTGACATACAGCAACACAGGGAGCAATTAGCAGTACATTCTTATTGCAACGATTCTGTGAATCTTGTGAACAAGCAGCAGATAAGCAAACTCTAACTTGTCTCAGGCTTCGAGCAGAAAGGCACATGCCTACACGCCCTTTCACCTCGGCGCCGCCAAAGTCACACGTCCTCCCCGCCACGGCTGCCACCTCCGTCTGCGCCGTCCAGGCCCTTAAAGCCCTCGGACACCGCCCGCGCGCGGTTCTGCGCCTGCCTCTCCACCGCCACGAAGTACAGGCCTGCAGAGCGGCAACCATCAGATCGGATCGCGGCACGGAACAACCATGAGGACGCGGAGACGGAATGTAAGGGAGCGCCATAGTTTAGGGTTTGGTTCAGGTGCTTACTCACGGCGCTGCCGATGGCGCACATCCAGAGGACGCGCTGCGACCACCTGTCGCCAACCACACCTCGACCGCCCATCCCCATGCCGCCGCCGCCGCCGGTGTGACAGATGATGTGCTGCGCGCCTGCTCGGTGCTCCGCTCGTGTCTACTGACCGACAAGCGGGTCCCACCTGGTGAGAACCAAAGTAGTGACTGGTTCTTTAGCTGGGTTGGGCCGGGCTGCGGAGTGTGTGTCTAAGTTAAGTTGACATATTTCTTTCTTCCTAAAATCTTAAAAGTGCACGTGTTCGTTGGAGAGAACAAGCGGCTGCTATGTCACATGCATGTGTGTTTTTTTCTAGTTTGCTAGTACATGTGGTCATCTGCTTTAGATGTAAATCAGACCGGTCATATCGGAAGGGGAAAATAGATCCATATTCGTTTATTTTGGGTTCTCAAATTTTTAAAAAGTCATATCTTTCAAACCGCGTGTCAAAATTCAGACCTGTCTTCGTTGTTGGATTCTTCGTGACGAGATCTTTGAAACTAGATCCCACATGAGTATGTTTCGACAAAAAAATTGATGCCAACTTTGATGCTATATGGTGCAACTTTAGTACTGCATTATGCAACTTTAATATTGAATGATGTAACTTTTTCAAAACTTATTTATAGAGCTGCATGATCCAACTTTCTATGAGGTTGTAATCTAAAAACCATGGCAACCTATTGTGCAACTAGTCTACTGCCCGGGCCAACTACTAGTAGTCGATGTGCAAATGCTCCTCCCTACCAGTGGATATGTAGTTTTTCAATCTTGGCACACCCTTCCTCACTTTCCCTACCAGTGATATGTGCAACTTAGTCTGTTGTTCACGCCAACTGCCTATTAGTCGATGTGCAACTCCTTCCCCTCCTTGTGGATACGTTGAAAGTGCTAATGGCACTTAAGCTATTTTGGTGTGATGACAATGTGGTTAGTTGAACTAATATCGGTTGCTAAAGTTTATCTCAAGTTATTGGTTCTAAACGCCCGCGATGGAGATGTGCGACCCCCCATTTCAAAAAGGACAAAGGCGTGGTCTTTCGACGCTTCGAAGGTTTAGTTTTGGTTTGCTTTGAGTCGTAGGAAAGACCGCACTATTAAAAGGGGTCTGTGTGGACAAATGTTGTGTGGGAATGCCTTTGCCGAGCCTTACTCTCTTATCCTTCCCACTCCAACCACCTCATATGAACCTAGTGTGTGTGATGTGGTACTCAGAAAGTTGCAATAGTAAATTACTGGGTACCCGTGCGCACGGGGGTAGACCCCCGTGCGCACGGGGTACTGGGTAACTCTCTGGGTACCCCGTGCGCACGGGGTCTTTTGACCCCGTGCGCACGGGGTGGTGCGATTGTCTCTGGATACCCCGTGCGCACGGAGTACTGCGTAACTCTCTAGATACCCCGTGCGCACGGGGTACTGGGTAACTCTCTGGATACCCCGCCTGTGCGCATGGGGTCTTTTGACCCCCGTGCGCACGGGGTGGTGCGATTGTTTCTGGATACCCCGTGCGCACGGGGTCCAACGGGCAGAAATCCCCACCCTCACATGAACACTATAAAAAGGCCCTTCTTCCTCCTCCAACCCTTAACCCTAATGTCTTGTTGAGCTCCATCATTGCTACACCCCATTTTGCTCAATACTCTCAATCCCTCCACCCAAACTTGTTGAAACTTTGGGGATTGGGAGAGCAAGACCCGGTCTACAACTTGACCAAACCAAATCGCGTTCCCCGCAACATTTCTTCCCCATTGACTTATTACTCTTGGAGCTTGGGCTCCTAGGCGGTTAGAGGTTCCTCCGGAAGCTTCCTTGCTTGTGGTGTGCTCCGGAGAAGTTTGTAAAGGTGTGGTGGTCGCCTTCAAGACCAACCCCAAGTGGTTCGAGGCTCATCCGTTGGGGGTGACTCAAAGGAGAATACGGTGAGCCTTTGGTGGCATTCCGCAAGCTTTGGCTCCGGCACCGCTCCAAACGGAGATTAGCTCTTCCCCAAGGAAGAGTGAACTTCGGGTTAAAATCCGCGTCCTCGTCTCACTTGTGGTTAATCCTTTCCCGCACCTTTCTTTGATGTTGTATGCTTGTTGGCTTGCTAAGTAGTTTGTTGCCTAGCTTTTCTTCTTGGAGCTTGCTTGTCATATAGGTTGCATTCACCTGGTTGCATATCTAGTGAACTCTTTTATCCGCTAAGCCTTAAAATCCACAAGAAAGATTAAAATTTATAGTCTCCTATTCACCTCCCCCCCTCTAGTCGACCGTATCGATCCTTTCAATTGATATCAGAGCCTCGTGCTCTAATATAAGGTTTTACAACCTTAGAGGATATGGTCGATCTAGGGAATGAGGGAGGTGGCCTACCCGTTGCGGGGGATGGTCAAAACCAACCCCCCGCCACGACTGAGACACTTGGTGCTCCGGTCATTGCTCCTGCCGCTACTACTAACCCGAATGTCCCCTTGACCGCGGCCGATCTTCTTTCAATGTTGAGAGAATTCCTTATTTGGCCCTTTCTTAAAATTTGCTTCCCTATTTGGCCCAAAATAAAAATGTCTTCCCTATTGTCTTCCCTATTTGACACCTAAAGTAAATTTTGTTCCTTATATGACATTTCTGTCCATTTTAGGTACTAATGGTGTTAAGTGTGAGGTGAAAAGACCATCTTGCCCCTAGTGCATTTTGTAACTATTTTGGATGTAGTAAAAAAGCAATCACCCATGTTTTTGGGATGTTCAATGGATGATGCACATGTATATGTATGCTTCAATATTTTCTTCCTATGTAATCTGATTTGTACATGTAAAAGCTGTACAAAACACCGTATAATTTGTACAAGCATATCTATGATCAATACAGTACCATATTTTGATTAGTGTTGATGATCTTTTTATGCACTAAACCCAATTATTTATGTAAGCCGTGGTGGACCGGCAAACAAATAAATACAACTGTATATATGTGAGAAATATAACTTTGATCTATCAAAGTACTATTGTATGACGTGTAGGTCCCATGTGTTGCTAGAAAATTTATGAGTGGGAGAATATATTCAATATTGGTCTTTATTTGTAGAGTTCATCATATAGAATAGAGTGCTGCAAAAAGATTAAAGCTTTACACTTTGATCTAAGAGAAATAATTACCAAAAGAGATAAATACATGCATGCAAAACTAGCCAAGTTTGTAATTGGCTTGCATGCATGCACTCATGTATACTCCCTATTTGCACCCAATGGTGACTCAACAAGCCAAGGCACACGTACGTCAGCTATCAGCGATTGATAAAGCCTCCCGTCCCGTGCAACCGTGAGGGAAGACACACACGTAGACCGCCAGGCTCGTAGGAGACGCACGCACACGCACCGTCAGGCTCCACGCCGCAGCTCTTCAACCCGCACATCATGGAGCCATGTGTGTAGACACCCATGCCGAGGTCGCCTCGGCGCCGTGGGCTAATCGCCGGCGAGACTAACCAAAATATTGTTTATGGCACTGTACTTTTCTGCAAGTGTATATGGTACTATACTTATTCATAAAAAAAATATTGTACTGATATATATGCTAGTAAAAGTTCTACGGATATTTTGCATGCTTTTACACACAAAGACTTACCTAATGAACAAAATATTAGAGCATACACATATATGCACAGCATCCATTAAACATCCCTAAAATATGTGTGAACTGATTGCTCTTTTTACTATATCCAGGATAGTTACATAATGGATTAGGGGCAAAATGGTCTTTTCACTTCACACTTAAACCCTTTAGTGTCTAAAATGGACGAAAGTGTCAAATAAGGAAGAAAATTAACTTTAGGGGTCAAATAGGGAACTTTTTTTATTTTGGGCCAAATAAGGAAGCAAATTTTAAGAAAGGGCCAAATAAGGAATTCTCTCTTCAATGTTTGCGGACCTCAAAGTCTCTATGTTGAAAGAGGTTCGTGCCTCGGTCAAGGAGGAAATTGATGCTCGCCTAAAGCCATTAACATCCGCATCAAACTCGTTTAACCCAAATGAGGTTCTTGATGCGGATGACTCGAGGGAACCTCTTGCTTCCCCGGCTCGTACTCAAGTTCCCCAGTACAATGTCGTGGAACCCTTTTACTCTCCTCAACCCTTGCAACATCCCCGCATTAATCCTGTTGGGCCTCCGCCCCCTTTGAAAGCTAATGTGTTTGCTAAGTGGAAGCTAGATATGGAGTCTCACATGCGCAGTGCTTCAACTCAATTGTGGTGGATTGTGGTCAATGGATTCAACCCCAAGGATCCAATGAATCTCACTCCAAGGGAAGCAGTTGACGATCAACTCAATGCTACCGCGCACAACATGCTTTGCAACAAAGTGACTGAAGACTATAGTGATTCCATTGCTCTTCTCAAAACCGCAAAGGAAGTTTGGGATTGCCTTGAGGAGGCTCTTGAAGGAGATGAAGCAATTCGAATATCTCGATTGGCCTTGCTCAAACAAGAAGTCAATCTCTTTGTGAGGAATGAGGGTGAGTCCGCAGAAGAGGTTTACCGAAGGTTGAAATCCCTTGTGCTCAACTTGAGAACCTTTGGGTGCACTTGGGCAAATGATGAATTCATCAAGGACAAGTTCATAGATGCTATGGTTCTCACAGAGCATACCATGGTCATGATGGTTCATCAACGTCTGGACTATCACAAATTGACTTCGGCTCAAGTTGTTTCCACCTTCTCTACCCATGTTCTTTTGGAAACCAAGTCCAAGAAAACATTTGCAATAGCTCAAGCAACCAAGAACTCCAATCTTGCCTTGAAGGCCAAGAAAGTGATGAGCCAACCCTCAAGGGAGGAAGAAGTGAGTGAAGAGATATGTGAGGAGGATAATGATACCTCGTGCCCGACAAATGATTTTGCAGAAGACTTAGCTCTCTTAGTCAAGAAGTACTCCGGGACCATGGCAAACAAAGGAAGAAATCTTCAAGGAAGATCTTTTGGACGAAGGAAATGCTACAATTGTGATAGCCCAAGACACTTTGTTCATGATTGTCCATATGAGAGACGTGAAGACAAGTCCGAGAATCTTGTGCTAAGAAGAAGAAGTTCACCAAGTTTGCAAAGAGGAAGGATGACAAGGCTCTTGTTCATGAAGAATACATGTCTGGAGATGAAGATGACGGTGATGATGATCAAGTGGGCACGGCCGCCTTTGCCATGCATGCCACTACCTCCTCCTCCACCACCGGCCTCTTCGACTCTCCAAATGAGGACAAGCCATTCACTCATCGATGCCTCATGGCCAAAGAGGTAAAAACAAAGTCCAAACCCAAGAGACCCGACAACTACACTCCCAATGTCTCATGTGAGATAGTGGAGGATGAGTGTGAGGAGGGTGTGGATAATGATGAGGAATCCTTAATGGCTTTCATGAAAACTCTTCATGGTGAAGCTCGTGCTCGTTTTGGCGATCTCCTTAAGTTGCTCGCCGAATGTGATGACTTTATTGAGAACGTTGAGAACCTCCTTATAGAGGAAAAAGAGAGAGTTGATCTCCTCGAGCACGAACTTAATGAAGAGAGTGTCATGAGAGCATCGCTTGAGGAAGCCTTATCTGCTCATCAAATTGACTTTGTTAAAACCAACGATGCTTTGCAACTTGCTCTTGAGAATAAAGATGCTCTTAACATTAGAGTTGAAAAACTTCTAGTTGACCATACAAGACTTGTTGAGGAGCATGAGTTCCTTGTGATTAGTTCCAAGGTTGTCAAAGGTGACCTCATTGCTCTCACCGAGTCTTATGCTCAATTAAAAGCTACAACCATTAAGGCTCTCACTTCCGTACCTCATATTGATTTAAATGATGATGCTTGTACGGCTAACTTTGCTCATGATTGCACCTCCATTCAAGAGGAAAATAAGAAGTTGAAAGCTCAAATTGAGAAAGGGCTTGTATCATGCATCCAAGGGGAGAAAAACCTAAACGATCTCTTGAGCAACCAAAAGGAGTGTGTTGCCAAGGAGGGAGTTGGGTTTAATCCCGCATCTAAGAGTGGTAAGAACAAGAAGAAGAAGAAGAAGAAGAACAAGAAGACCGGTCCGACTCCTTCCCCTCCCCAAAAGGTAGTGTTTGTGCAAGAAGGGCACAAGGAGAAGGAAAAGGAAATGAAGGGTGTTGGGAATGGTAAGGTCATTAGGGACAAGGCTATTCCCAAGAATTTTGCCGGCAAGAACAATCCATCATATGTTCTCATGAGAGGAGATGATGGCTATACCTTTGCAAAATTTGTTGGAACTAACTATGATGATTATGCTTGGACTATTTGGGTTCCCAAGACCCTTGTTGCTAACTCACCAGGACCCATTGCAAAATGGGTACCTATAACCAAAGCTTGATTATTGTAGGACTACGTCTCCGGTGGAACTCAATGGGTGATCGATAGTGGATGCACCAATCATATGACCGGAGAAAGGGAGATGCTTGTGGAGTTCGTTGATTCACTCAAGGCCTCTTTGAACATCTCCTTCGGTGACAATAGCAAGGGAAAGGTATTGGGTTTGGGCAAGGTGGTAATCTCTAATGATTCATCTCTTGCAAATGTCATGCTTGTCCAATCCCTTCACTACAATTTACTTTCAACTATTCAATTGGCTCGTGCTGGATATGATTCACATTTTGGTGAATTCCATGTGACCCTCTTTAAGAGGAGCAATCTCAAAGTGGTCTTTGTTGGGCATGTTGAAGACAACCTTTACGTGGTTGATTTCTCGAAAGAGAAAACTCATCTTGCAACATGCCTAATGTCCAACGCCGATGTGGGGTGGCTATGGCACCGTAGGCTAGCCCACGTGGGCATGAGAAATTTACAAGCTCTCTTAAAGGGGGAGCACATTCTTGGACTAACAAATGTGTCTTTTACCAAAGATCATCCTTGTAGTGCTTGCATTGTCGGAAAGCTTCATGAAAAAGCTCATAAAGTGAAGACTATCATCACCACCTTGAGGCCTCTCGAGCTTATCCATTTGGATCTATTTGGGCCTCCAACATATGATAGTTTGGGAGGAAGGAGATATTGCCTTGTCATTGTTGATGACTTCACAAGATATACTTGGGTGTTCTTTCTCAAGACTAAAGATGAAACTCAAGAAACCTTCATCAACTTTGCCAAAGAAGCTCAGCGTCAACATAACTGTGAGATCAAGGCAATCCTAAGTGACAATGGCACCGAGTTCAAAAACTATACAATGGATGAATTCTTGAGTGAAGAGGGGATAAAGCACCAATATGCCGCACCATATACTCCCCAACAAAATGGTGTTGCGGAGAGGAAGAATCGAACTCTTATTGAGATGGCTAGGACCATGCTTGATGAGTACAAATCACCATACAAGCTTTGGGCAGAAGCCATCAACACCGCGTGCCATGCTTCAAACCGGCTTTATCTTCGCAAGCTCAAGAACAAGACCCCTTATGAGCTCCTAATTGGGAGAAAGCCCAACGTCAAATACTTTCGGGTATTCGGTTGTAAGTGTTTCATTTTAAACAAAAAATCCTGGTTAGCTAAATTTGAGTCTAGAACTTATGAGGGCATATTTGTTGGATATGCATCAAACTCTCATGCTTACCGAGTTCTCAATAAATCCACCGGATGCATTGAGGAAACGGTAAATGTGGAGTTCGATGAAGATAACGGCTCCCGCATGGAGCAAATTGTTCCTAGTGTTGTAGGTGATGAGGCTCCTTCACAAGCTATAAGGACAATGGGGATAGGCCACATTCTCCCACAAGAAACACCCCATGTCCAAGTAGAAGAAGAAGGAGTAAGAGCCCCTCTTGAGGATTTTCCACAAGGGAAGTCATCACCGACACCTCTTGTACAAGATGCCTTGGGAAGTAATGAACCTATCCAGGAACAAGATCAAGACCCTCATATTCCTGAGCAAGATCAAGAGCAAACTCTTCCGAATAATGAAGAACCAATCATTGAGGCTCAAGATCAAGCTCAAAGTCATGATCAAGATCTAGATCAACCCCAACCACAAGTTTCTTCATCGTCATCACTTCCTACTGAGCAAGAACCTGTGATTGCAAAGAGAAGGGTGTCTCCAAGGCTAAAGCAATCTCAAGGAGAACTTGACCGCAAAGAGCAAAAAGTGGCCGCCAAGCTAAAATATCTTCAACACCTCACCGAGAACATCTATGGAAGCATAAAAAAGGGGGTAACTACTCGTAGATGTTTGGCAAACTTTTGTGAACATCACTCGTTTGTCTCTTGTGTTGAACCCCTTAAGGTGGAGGATGCCCTTGACGATCCGGATTGGATAGATGCCATGCATGAAGAACTCAACAATTTCACACGCAACAAAGTGTGGACCCTTGAAGAAAGACCCAAGGAATTTCATAATGTCATTGGAACAAAGTGGATTTTAAAGAACAAACAAGATGAATATGGACAAGTAATAAGAAACAAGGCAAGGTTAGTGGCACAAGGTTTCACCCAAGTTGAAGGTTTGGACTTTGGTGAAACTTTTGCCCCCGTTGCCCGTCTTGAATCCATTTGCATCTTGCTTGCTTATGCCTCTCATCATGATTTCAAATTATATCAAATGGATGTTAAGAGTGCATTTCTTAATGGTCCTCTTAAGGAGTTGGTGTATGTCAAGCACCCTCCCGGTTTTGAAGACCCCGATCATCCCTCTCACGTTTGTGAACTCCATAAGGCACTCTATGGACTCAAACAAGCACCTCGTTCTTGGTATGATCACCTTACGGCGTTCCTAAGCGAGAAGGGGTTCCAGATTGGGGTAATAGATTCCACTCTCTTTACGAAGAGGGTAAAAGGAGAGTTGTTTGTCTGCCAAATATATGTTGATGATATTATCTTTGGGTCAACTAACCATGCTATTAACGTTGAGTTTGAGAATCTTATGACTAAGGAATTTGCGATGAGCATGATGGGAGAGTTGAAGTTCTTTCTCGGGTTTCAAGTGAAGCAATTGAGAGGCGGAACCCTCATCAATCAATCTCGTTATATCCAAGACATGCTCATGAGATTCAAAATGCAAGAAGTCAAGCCAATGAAGACACCCATGGCCACAAATGGTCAACTTCATCTTGATCCAAATGGTAAAGAAGTGGATCAAAAGGTATATCACTCTATGATTGGTTCCTTGCTTTACCTTTGTGCATCTAGGCTAGATATTATGTTGAGTGTGTGTATGTGTGCAAGATTTCAATCCGCTCCTAAGGAGAGCCACTATTCGGCAGTGAAAAGGATCCTTCGATATTTGGTTCATACCCCAAACTTGGGCCTTTGGTATCCCAAGTGATCATCATTTGAGTTAATGGGTTACTCGGATTCGGATTGGGCCGGTGACAAGGTTGATCGCAAGTCCACATCCGGCTCATGTCAATTCCTAGGGAGATCATTGGTAAGTTGGTCTTCAAAGAAGCAAAATTGTATATCTCTCTCCACAGCCGAAGCCGAGTATATTGCTGCCAGAAGTTGTTGTGCCCAATTACTATGGGTGAGGCAAACTTTGATGGATTACGGTGTCAAATGTGACAAAGTGCCTCTTTGGTGTGACAATGAAAGTGCCATCAAGATCGCCGAGAATCCGGTTCAACATAGCAAGACCAAGCATATTGAGATTCGTCATCATTTCATTAGAGATCATGTGGCCAAGGGAAACATTGAGTTACTCCATGTCAACACCGAGAATCAACTAGTAGACATCTTCACCAAGCCCCTTGACGAAGCAAGATTCCGCGAGTTAAGGCATGAGCTAAATATCGTGGATATTAGTAACTTCGGTTGAAACTCTTGCTCGCACACACATACTCATGTACTATCTTGCTTAGATGTAGGCACATGTCTAGGGGGAGCTAGCTCAACTCATGAGCTATCTTATCCTAGAAGTGCATAAAACAAACACAATCTTTCACATAAGCCACTTTAGGTGGTACTTGTGCTTCAAAGATGAGTATTGGTCTTGGGCCCAAGGTTCATATCTTCGCGGTGCCATACCAAGTAAACTCAAACATGGTGGCCTCGGCCACCGCCCTCGCTTGAGGGTTTTGTCCGTGTTTGTTTCGTGTGTGTGGTGTGGTGTTTCTTTTTTGTTGGTTGGTTCTCCTTGCTTCTTTTTGGTACAAGTGCTCCACATATACCCTTTCCATAGTGATAGGACTTTCCTCGCGGCGTGTTCAGGAATGTAGACCGAGTGCCTTGTGAAGTAGGGGTAAGAGTATACACCCAGCCCTGTATCTAAAAATCCACTCATGTCAAAGTTCCTGAATACCCCATGCACACGGGCCTGTCCCGTGCCCACGGGGCCCTGTGCCCATGGGCTCTGTACCGTGTGCACGGGACCCCCGTGCGCACGGGGCTCACTTAGCCCGTGCGCACGGGGTCTGCAGTTTCTGGTCCTAAAGAGGTGGGTCGTGGGGGGGGGGGCTCGGGTTCATTCCCACCCATTCGCCCCCTCCACTCCCCAGGAAGCCTCCAGCGCCGTCGCCGTCGCCTCCTCTCGCCGGAGCTCCCCCGGGCCTTGTCGGAGTTCTTCCTCCATGGATCCGGGTCCTGATGGGGTCCTCCTCCGGTTGGTCCTCCCCTCTTGTTCCATCTCCTTGAGTTCCCCTCTTTTTGTTCTAGCTTTAGGGTTTCTTTGCTCCCTAGATTCGTTTGGCCTCAACTAGTTCGTAGATAGAAGTCTAGTGTGTAGATCCGTTGGTCCCTTTGCTGCACCCACTCCTGGAGCTCTTCCTGATAGTGGCTGCCCCTGGGAGACCCCCGTGTCCACGGGGTGTTTGACCCCCGTGCGCACGGGCCCCCGTGCCCACGGGGTCTAAACCCCCGTGCACACGGGCTATCCAGGAACTATTGCCTAGACTTCTGTCTATCTCCTTGCCAATTATCTTGCACTTGTACTCATTTGTGCCTCATGCTTTGTGTTGTTGGGTTTTTGTGTGTGTTTCAGACTCCGCTGACAAGAGGTCTGAGCTTCATCGCAAGCGTGCAAAAGGAGGTTCAAAAGACTTCACCATTGCTCGTCGTCAGCCGTCTGAAGGCATGGGTCAGGGGTCTGGGACAGGTCAGGACCGTGCTCGCCGTGCAGCCTCAAAGCGGCCCGTTGTTGAGGCTTCCGATGAATCTGAGGAAGAATATGAATCACAAGATGATGAGATAGAAGAAGAAGATGATCGTGATGAGGAAGATGAAGAAGAGGGAGAGGAGTCTAGTCCGGAGGAAGCCACTCCGAGCAGGCATGACCTCCAGAATATGCCTCTTGTCAAGTGGACCAAGCTAGAGATCTGGGCTGAGAGACAGAACCATCCGTATGTTAAGGCCACGAGTATGTGAATGGATCCCCGTTTCAAGAATGGATTTCAGCAAAGAATCTATCATGAGCTTCTTATGACCAAGTCAAAGAAGTTTGCTCCTCACAAGCAAGTCAACACTGAGAGTTTGCGCGACAATGATCATCTGTATCTCGGTGTGTACTCCGCTCTTGGACGATTGGGTCTGATTCCGTTTGTCACCTTCAACCACCCCTACAATGAAGATCTTGTGATGCAATTCTTTGCCACTCTGTACTTCTCCAATGATTCTGCTCGCACTCTCACATGGATGTCTGAAACGTATCAGTGTTTAGCTCCTATGGCAATGTTCTCCGAGATCATTCCCTACACATTCATGGATGAAGAGACTGTTTCTGATGAGTATGGCATTGTTCGGGAAAGTGGGCAGCGCACTAAAGATGAGATTGCCTTTGCTTACAAACAAGAGAAGTCGTTTGTCACTTGATCAATCAAAGACCTCTTGCCCCTCTATGACACCATGCGCCATATCCTGCGGTATACCCTCACTCCAAAGGCCGGGGATTCCCATAACATTCAGAGCTCCATGCTTGATGTCTTTGTGTATCTTCATCAGAAGAAGAAAGTGGATGTTCTGGATTTCATGTACTACGAGCTACGTCAGTGTGTTCAAGAGAACAAGTCCTTGATCTATGTTCCTTTCATACAGGCGTTGATTGAGACCGTCTGTCCAGCAAAGTACATTGTGAGCTTCAAGATTGTTGTTCCCAAGCGCAACTCCAACTGGACCCCAGCTGCTCCTGCTCCCTATGTGCCCATCAAGAAGGGGCATGATAACCCACAAGTATAGGGGATCGCAACAGCTTTTGAGGGTAGAGTATTCAACCCAAATTTATTGATTCGACACAAGGGGAGCCAAAGAATATTCTCAAGTATTAGCAGCTGAGTTGTCAATTCAACCACACCTGGAAACTTAGTATCTGCAGCAAAGTGTTTAGTCGCGAAGTAATATGATAGTGGTGGTAGCGGCAACAAAAGTAAAGACATCAAAAGTAATGTTTTTGGTATTTTGTAGTGATTGTAACAGTAGCAGCAGGAAAGTAAATAAGCGAGAACCAGTATATGGAAAACTCATAGGCACCGGATCAGTGATGGATAATTATGCCGGATGCGGTTCATCATGTAACAGTCATAACATAGGGTGACACAAAACTAGCACCAATTCATCAATGTAATGTAGGCATGTATTCCGAATATAGTCATACGTGCTTATGGAAAAGAACTTGCATGACATCTTTTGTCCTACCCTCTCGTGGCAGCGGGGTCCTATTGGAAACTAAGGGATATTAAGGCCTCCTTTTAATAGAGAACTGGAACAAAGCATTAGCACATAGTGAATACATGAACTCCTCAAACTATGGTCATCACCGGGAGTGGTCCCGATTATTGTCACTTCGGGGTTGCCGGATCATAACACATAGTAGGTGACTATAGACTTGCAAGATAGGATCAAGAACTCACATATATTCATGGAAACATAATAGGTTCAGATCTGAAATCATGGCACTCGGGCCCTAGTGACAAGCATTAAGCATAGCAAAGTCATAGCAACATCAATCTCAGAACATAATGGATACTAGGGATCAAACCCTAACAAAACTAACTCGATTACATGATAAATCTCATCCAACCCATCACCGTCCAGCATGCCTATGATGGAATTACTCACGCACGGCGGTGGGCATCATGAAATTGGTGGTGGAGGATGGTTGATGATGACGACAGCGACGAATCCCCCTCTCCGGAGCCCCGAATGGACTCCAGATCAGCCCTCCCAAGAGGTTTTAGGGCTTGGCGGCGGCTCCGTATCGTAAAACGCGATGATTTCTTCTCCCTGATTTTTTTCTCTCCGAAAGCAAATATATAGAGTTGGAGTTGGCGTCGGAGGGCATCCAGGGGGCCCACGAGGTAGGGGGCGCGCCCTAGGAGGGGCGCCCCGCCCTCCCCCCCCACCCTCATGAGAAGGGTGTGGGCCCCCTGGTCTTCATCTTTGGCAAGGATTTTTTATTATTTTTTCTAAGATGTTCCGTGGAGTTTCAGGTCATTCCGAGAATATTTGTTTTCTGCACGAAAACAACACCATGGCAATTCTGCTGAAAACAACG
Organism: Triticum aestivum; assembly: GCF_018294505.1. Classification (NCBI taxonomy): domain Eukaryota; kingdom Viridiplantae; phylum Streptophyta; class Magnoliopsida; order Poales; family Poaceae; genus Triticum; species Triticum aestivum. The sequence continues at coordinate 154,755,453 of NC_057809.1, forward strand.
TCAGTCTGGGTTAGTTCCATTCAAATCATACAAGTTAGAGTCCAAAACAAGGGCAAAAGTGTTTGGAAAAGTAGATACGACGGAGACGGATCAACTCCCCCAAGCTTAAACCCTTGCTTGTCCTCAAGCAATTCAGTTGACAAACTGAAAGAAAGAAAAACTTTTACAAACTCTGTTTGCTCTTGTTGTTGTAACTATGTCAAGCCAGCATTCAAGTTTTCAGCATAGATCATAACTAACCACATTTGCAATAATTCTCAGGTCTCATAATTACTCATATCAATAGCATAATCAACTAGCAAGTCATAATAATAAACCTCGGATGACAACACTTTCTCAAAACAATCATAATATGATATAACAAGATGGTATCCCGCTAGCCCTTTCTGAGACCGCAAAACATAAATGCAAAGCACCTTTAAAGATCATGGACTGACTAGACATTGTAATTCATGGTAAAAGAGATCCAATCATAGTCGTACCCAATATAAATTAACAGTGATGAATGCAAATGACGGTTGTGCTCTCCAGCTAGTGCTCTTTAATAAGAGGGTGATGACTCAACATAAAAGTAAATGGATAGGCCCTTCGCAGAGGGAAGCAGGGATTTGTAGAGGTGCCAGAGCTCGGTTTTGAAATAGAGATAAATTGTATTTTGAGCGGTATACTTTCATTGTCAACGTAACAACTAAGAGATGGCGATATCTTCCATGCTAAACACATTATAGGCGGTTCCCAAACAGAATGGTAAAGTTTATACTCCCCCTCCACCAACAAGCATCAATCCATGGCTTGCTCGAAACAACGAGTGCCTCCAACATACATCAGGTCCCAGGGGGAGTTTTGTTTGCAATTAATTTTGATTTAGTTTGCATAAAGCATGAGACTGGGCATCCCGGTGACCAGCCATTTTCTCGTGAGTGGGGAGCGGAGTCCACTCCTCTTGAGAATAACCCGCCTAACACGGAAGATAAGGACATCCTTGGTTGATACATGAGCTATTCGAGCATACAAAACAGAATGATTATTTGAAGGTTTAGAGTTTGGCACATACAAATTTACTTGGAACGGCAGGTAGATACCGCATATAGGAAGGTATAGTGGACTCATCTGGAATAACTTTGGGGTTTAAGAGATTGGATGCACAAGCAGTATTCCCGCTTAGTACAAGTGAAGGCTAGCAAAAGACTGGGAAGCGACCAACTAGAGAGCGACAACAGCCATGTACATGCATTAAAATTAATAAACATTGGATGCAAGCATGAGCAGGATATAATCCACCATGAACATAAATATCGTGAAGGCTATGTTGATTTTGTTTCAACTACATGCGTGAACATGTGCCAAGTCAAGTCACTTAAATCATTCAAAGGAGGAACCACCCCATCATACCACATCATAATCATCTCAATAGCATGTTGGCACACAAGGTAAACCATTATAACTCATAGCTAATCAAGCATGGCACAAGCAACTATGATCTCTAATTGTCATTGCAAACATGTTTATTCATAATAAGCTGAATCAAGAACGAGAGACTCATCATATTTACAAAAACAAAAGAGATCGAGTTCATACCATCTTTTCTCATCTCAGTCAGTCCATCATATACCATCATAATTGTCTTTCACTTGCACGACCGAACGGTGTGAATAATAATAAGAGTGTACGTGCATTGGACTAAGCTGGAATCTGCGAGCATTCAATAAACAGGAGAAGACAAGGCAATATGGGCTCTTGGTTAAATCAACAATAATGCATATAAGAGCCACTTCAACAATTTAATTATGGTCTTCTCCTACTGACCCCCAAAGAAAAGAAAAGAAATAAAACTATTTACACGGGAAAGCTCTCAATAAGCAAAAGAAGAACGGGAAATATTTTTGGGTTTTCTTTTTAACTATTACTACTACATCAGAAAAATAAACTACTCTTAATTTTTTTGATTTTTCTTAAGGTTTAACAAACACACAAAAAAAGCAGGAAAAAGAAACTAAACTAGCATGGATATTATAGTGAAAGAGTATGAGCACCGACATCTAGCAATGAGTGTGTGTGAACATAAATGATGTCGGTGAGAAATACGTACTCCCCCAAGCTTAGGCTTTTGGCCTAAGTTGGTCTATGGCCACGGCTGGCCTGGCAATATCCATAATAATAATTGTTGGGGTCGTATTGTGATGAGGAAGAATAGTTGGGATCATACTGATGTGCAGCGGTTATCGCCTGCTAAGCTGTAGCGTGGAGTCGAGCTGCCTCCGCTCTCCTCTCGTACTCTTCTGCTTCCTCTCTGGTAATAACATATCTTCTTTTTGTCTGTGAATCAAAGAAGGCAGGAGCAGGGAGAGTAATATGGAAAACACGTTGTTTATCAAAAATCAAATGATATAAGAGAGGTGATTCAGGCCTCTCGACAAACTGGTGCGAAGCCATAGAGTCATAATCTAAATATGCAGGAGGCAACTCTGTATCACCCTCACGAATGTCTATCTCAAGAAAATGAGCTAAGCGGGTTGCATAAATTCCTCCAAAGAAATCTCCATTATGTCTATTATGATGCAAGCTACGAGGTACAATGGCTCCCATATGATAAGATTGGTCTCCTAACACATCACTCCTAAGAATGCTAAGATCAGGGACACATATGTGACATGCTTCATCCTTAGCATTTATGCATCTACCGATGAAAATAGCAAAATAATGTATAGCAGGAAAGTGAATGCTCCCTATGGTAGCCTGCGTTATATCTCTAGATTCCCCCACAGTTATACTAGCAAGAAAGTTTCTAAATTCAGATTTAGGGGGATCCCTAACACTACCCCATGATGGAAGTTTGCAAGAAGAAGTGAAATCCTCTAAGTCCATGGTATAAGATTTGTCATAGAGATCAAACATGACTGAAGGAGAATTACGCGAAGATGAATACTCAAACCTCCTCACAAATGAACTTGTGAGATCATGATACTGGGGGCATTTGTTAGCCTCAAAATCCTCAAGACCGGCATTGCGCAAATATGCTTTGAATTCTTCTTTAATTCCCGCACGGTCCATAAAATTTTCCGACGGCCATTCGCAAGGCCGTACCGGAGCGTCTCTTGGTGGATCCTCGTCAGCATCGCGCATAGCAATCCTGGGTCCTTGCTTCTTAGAGGAACCACCTTGGAACATCTTCCTAAGCATAATGTCTTTCTTTGAAAAATTCTGAAATTTTTAGTAACTTCAAACAAAAGTGAACCAACTTCAATAAAACTGATAGCAACTACTCCTACAAGTGCCTAGAGCCTATATCAAGCATTAGAACTACTTGGAACCATATAAATTTGACATGCAAGCTCAAGAACATGGTCACCTATGCATCACAAATTTGCAAAGAATAAAGCACTAGAACAAAAACTAATTGGACCAATGGAGGAGTCACATACCAAGGAACAATCTCCCCAAGCAGTTTTGCGAGAAGTGCTTTGAGCAAGGAGATCGAAAATCATAGCAAAAGTGGCTGGAACTCGTGCTTGAGTTGGTTTTTCGGGTTTGTGTGAGACAGAGGAAGAAGATGGGTGCTGGGATAAGTGGAGGAGGGCCACCGTGGGCCCACGAGGCAGGGGGGCGCGCCCTAGAGGGGGGCGCCCACCACCCTCGTGGCCAGGTGGCAGCTCCTCCCGCGGTAATTTTTCCACAATAAATCCTCAAATATTCCCGAAAAAATCATATTAAATTGGCATGGCATTCTGAGGACTTTTATTTTCGGGATATTTTTATATTGCACGGATAAGCCACAAAACAGACTGAAAATACTATTTTACTTTATTTAATATAAATAACAGAAAGTAAAAGTGGGGTACAAAAGTTTGTGCTTCTAGTTTCATCCATCTCATGCCCATCAAAAATAATCCACTAACAAGGTTGATCAAGTCTTGTTAACAAACTCATTCCGATAATCATGAAGCCGGAGAAATTTCGAATAACACTAAGTTACCTCAATGGGGATATGCACATCCCCAATAATAAGAATATCATATTTCTTCTTGACAGTAGGAAGAGGAAATTCAAAACCTCCAAATATAATCGATGGAATTTTTCAAATAGAGTTGATACTATGAACTTGAGGTTGTTTCCTCGGAAAGTGTACCGTATGCTCATTACCATTAACATGAAAAGTGGCATTGCCTTTGTTGCAATCAATAACAGCCCCTGCAGTATTAAGAAAAGGTCTTCCAAGAATAAAATACATACTATCATCCTCGGGAATATCAAGTATAACAAAGTCCGTTAAAATAGTAACGTTTGCAACCACAACAGGCACATCCTCACAAATACCGACATGTATAGCAGTTGATTTATCAGCCATTTGCAAAGATATTTCAGTAGGTGTCAACTTATTCAAGTCAAGTCTACGATATAAAGAGAGAGGCATAACACTAACACCGGCTCCAAGATCACATAAAGCAGTTTTAATATAATTTCTTTTAATGGAGCAAGGTGTAGTAGGTACTCCGGGGTCTCCAAGTTTCTTTGGTATTCCACCTTTAAAAGTATAATTAGCAAGCATGGTGGAAATTTCATCTTCTGGTATCTTTCTTTTATTAGTAATGATATCCTTCATATATTTAGCATAAGGATTTGTTTTGAGCACATCAGTTAATCTCATACGCAAAAAGATAGGCCTAATCATTTCAGCAAAGCGCTCAAAATCCTCGTCATCCTTTTTCTTGGATGGTTTCGGAGGAAAAGGCATGGGTTTCTGAACCCAAGGTTCCCTTTCTTTACCATGTTTCCTAGCAACAAAGTCTCTTTTATCATAACGTTGATTCTTTGATTGTGGGTTATCAAGATCAACAGCATGTTCAACTTCTACATCTTTATCATTACTAGGTTGAGCATCATCATGAACATCATCATTAATATTTTCATTAGGTTCATGTTCATTACCAGATTGTGTTTCAGCATCAGACATAGATATATCATTTGGATTATCAGGTGGTTCAGCAATAGGTTCACTAGAAGTTTGCACAGTTCTATCATTTTCTTCTTCTTCTTTTTAGAAGAACTAGGAACATCAATATTATTCCTTTGAGAATCTTGCTCGATTCTCTTAGGGTGGCCTTCAGGATACAAAGGTTCCTGAGTCATTCTACCAGTTTTAGTAGCCACTCTAACAACATAATCATTTTTCTTACTATTCATTTCATCAAGCACTTCTTTTTGAGCCTTAAGTACTTGTTCTACTTGAGTGGTAACCATAGAAGCATGTTTGCTAACAAGTTTAAGTTCACCTTTAATATTAGCCATATAATCACCCAAGCGTCTAATCATATAAGCATTTTCTTTTAATTGTCTACCAAAATAAGCATTGAAGTCGTCTTGCTTAAACATAAAGTTATCAAACTCATCCAAGCACTAACTAGCAATTTTAGTACGAGGAACTTCAGCTTTATCATATCTATAGAGAGAATTTACCTTTACTACCTGTGTCGGGATATCGGGATCAGGAGGTTCTTCAGTAAATAAAGAATTAAGATCATATGTTTCTTCAACAGGCGGTGAATTAAGACCATGTATTTCTTCAATAGGAGGTAAATTATTAACATCTTCAGCTTTAATACCTTTTTCTTTCATAGATTTCTTTGCCTCTTGCATATCTTCGGGACTGAGAAATAGAACACCTCTCTTCTTCAGAGTTGGTTTAGGAATAGGTTCAGTAATTGGAGCAGGAGTTGGCTTAGGAGCTGGCTCAGGAGGTGCCCAATTATTTTCATTTGTCAACATATTATTCAATAGGATTTCAGCTTCATCCGGTGTTCTTTCCTTGAAAAGAGAACCAGCACAACTATCCAGGTAATATCTGGAAGCATCGGTTAGTCCATTATAAAAGATATCAAGTATTTCAGGTTTCTTAAGAGGATGATCAGGCAAAGCATTAAGTAACTTGAGAAGCCTCCCCCAAGCTTGTGGGAGACTCTCTTCTTTAATTTGCATGAAGTTGTATATTTCCCTCAAAGCAGCTTGTTTCTTATGAGCAGGGAAATATTTAGCAGAGAAGTAATAAATCATATCCTGGGGACTACGCACACAACCAGGATCAAGAGAATTAAACCATATCTTAGCATCGCCCTTTAATGAGAACAGAAATATTTTGAGTATATAAAAGTAACGTGATCTCTCATCATTAGTGAACAGGGCAACTATATCATTTAACTTAGTAAGATGTGCCACAACAGTTTCAGATTCATAGCCATAAAACAGATCAGATTCAACCAAAGTAATTATATCAGGATCAACAGAGAATTCATAATCCTGATCAGGAACACATATAGGTGAAGTAGCAAAAGCAGGGTCGGGTTTCATTTTATCTCTAAGTGATTCTTTGTTCCATTTAATTAATAACCTCTTAAGCTCATATCTATCTTTGCAAGCTAAAATAGCGGCAGAAGATTCCATATCAAAAAGATAGCCTGCAGGAATAACAGGCATATTTTCATCATCACTATCATCATCGTATTCAGATTCAATAATTTCTTTTTCTCTAGCCCTAGCAATTTGTTCATCAAGAAATTCACTAAGGGGCACAGTAGTATCAGGCATAGAAGCAATTTCATCATAAGTATCATGCATAGCAGAAGTGGCATCATCAATAACATGTGACATATCAGAACGAATATCAGAAGCAGGTGTAGGTGTCGCAAACTTACTCATAACAGAAGGTGAATCAAGTATAGAGCTAGATGGCAGTTCCTTACCTCCCCTCGTAGTTGAGGGATAGATCTTGGTTTTTGGATCTCTCAAGTTCTTCATAGTGATAAGCAGATATAAATCCCAAGTGACTCAAAGAATAGAGCTATGCTCCCCGGCAACTGCGCCAGAAATTAGTCTTGATAACCCACAAGTATAGGGGATCGCAACAGCTTTCGAGGGTAGAGTATTCAACCCAAATTTATTGATTCGACACAAGGGGAGCCAAAGAATATTCTCAAGTATTAGCAGCTGAGTTGTCAATTCAACCACACCTGGAAACTTAGTATCTGCAGCAAAGTGTTTAGTAGCAAAGTAATATGATAATGGTGGTAGCGGCAACAAAAGTAAAGACAGCAAAAGTAATGTTTTTGGTATTTTGTAGTGATTGTAACAGTAGCAGCGGGAAAGTAAATAAGCGGGAACCAGTATATGGAAAACTCGTAGGCACCGGATCAGTGATGGATAATTATGCCGGATGCGGTTCATCATGTAACAGTCATAACATAGGGTGACACAGAACTAGCACCAATTCATCAATGTAATGTAGGCATGTATTCCGAATATAGTCATACGTGCTTATGGAAAAGAACTTGCATGGCATCTTTTGTCCTACCCTCCCGTGGCAGCGGGGTCCTATTGGAAACTAAGGGATATTAAGGCCTCCTTTTAATAGAGAACCGGAACAAAGCATTAGCACATAGTGAATACATGAACTCCTCAAACTATGGTCATCACCGGGAGTGGTCCCGATTATTGTCACTTCGGGGTTGCCGGATCATAACACATAGTAGGTGACTATAGACTTGCAAGATAGGATCAAGAACTCACATATATTCATGGAAACATAATAGGTTCAGATCTGAAATCATGGCACTCGGGCCCTAGTGACAAGCATTAAGCATAGCAAAGTCATAGCAACATCAATCTCAGAACATAATGGATACTAGGGATCAAACCCTAACAAAACTAACTCGATTACATGATAAATCTCATCCAACCCATCACCGTCCAGCAAGCCTACGATGGAATTACTCACACACGGCGGTGAGCATCATGAAATTGGTGATGGAGGATGGTTGATGATGACGACGGCGACGAATCCCCCTCTCCGGAGCCCCGAACGGACTCTAGATCAGCCCTCCCGAGAGGTTTTAGGGCTTGGCGGCGGCTCCGTATCATAAAACGCGATGATTTCTTCTCCCTGATTTTTTCTCTCCGAATGCAAATATATAGAGTTGGAGTTGGCGTCGGAGGGCATCCAGGGGGCCCACGAGGTAGGGGGCGCGCCCTAGGGGGCCCCACCCTCATGAGAAGGGTGTGGGCCCCCTGGTCTTCATCTTTGGCGAGGATTTTTTATTATTTTTTCTAAGATGTTCCGTGGAGTTTCAGGTCATTTCGAGAATATTTGTTTTCTGCACATAAAACAACACCATGGCAATTCTGCTGAAAACAGCATCAGTCCGGGTTAGTTCCATTCAAATCATACAAGTTAGAGTCCAAAACAAGGGAAAAGTGTTTGGAAAAGTAGATACGACGGAGACGTATCAGGGCGCAACCCTAGGCCTGAGGATCGTGCTACTTACACTCCAGGCATGTCCTCTACTGCACGGATCCCTCGTGGTAAGGCCCAGTCTGTTGGCTCTGAGGCCATCTTTGCCAAGGGAGATAAGAAGTCGCTGTTCAAGACCTTGAGCAACATGTTCAAGATGTGTCAGTCAATTCAGCGTCGTCAGATCAAGGAAATCGACAAGGAGAAGCTTGTTCGGCGTGAGCAGAAGGCAGCACGGGCTGCTGCTGGTGAGGAGGTCGGTCCAGGTTCTGAGGACGTCGACAGTGAGGCCACTGCTCGGTCTTTCCCAATGGTCGGGTGGCGTTTTGATGATGATGATGATGCCTCGAGTGCTCCTCCTCTTGTCTAGTGGGTCTCGTGTCACCATTTGTCTCCTTTTTGTTGTCTTGATGACAAAGGGGGAGAAGTGGTGTCGTGTTTCTCGCTGTTGGTTGGTTTTAGTTGGCTTGAGATACTCTTATTTCCTTTCCGTCTGTGTGGTTGTGAACCTCTAGCGTTATTGTGAGACTCTAGCTTTATTATTGAACCGTGCTATTATCCTCGTATGCTTATTGGGCCTCACATTATTTGCTCACCATACTGTGTCATGAGATCTAGGCACCGTTATAGGTTTATTTTGATGAATCTCATGACTTATCAATAATGATCTTGGTCGAACCTCCTATGGGTGTACTAGATGCATTCTTGTTTTCGGGCACACATATAGGGGGAGCTATCATGATCATTATTTGTTCCATGGCCTTCTATCTGTTTATCCTCTTTGCCATGCTCTAACCACGTTGTTATCAATGCACCAAAAAGGGGGAGATTGAAAGTGCTAATGGCACTTAAGCTATTTTGGTGTGATGACAATGTGGTTAGTTGAACTAATATCGGTTGCTAAAGTTTATCTCAGGTTATTGGTTCTAAACGCCCGCGATGGAGATGTGTGACCCCTCATTTCAAAAAGAACAAAGACGTGGTCTTTCGACGCTTCGAAGGTTTAGTTTTGGTTTGCTTCGAGTCGTAGGAAAGACCGCACTATTAAGAGGGGTCTGTGTGGACAAATGTTGTGTGGGAATGCCTTTGCCGAGCCTTACTCTCTTACCCTTCCCACTCCAACCACCTCATATGAACCTAGTGTGTGTGCTGTGGTACTCAGAAAGTTGCAACAGTAAGCTACTGGGTACCCCGTGCGCACGGGGTCTTTTGACCCCGGTGTGCACGGGGTACTGGGTAACTCTCTGGGTACCCCGTGCGCACGGGGATCTTTTGACCCCCCCGCGCACGGGGTGGTGCGATTGTCTCTGGATACCCCGTGCGCACGGGGCTGACTTAGCCCGTGCGTACGGGATCCAATGGGCAGAAATCCCCACCCTCACATGAACACTATAAAAAGGCCCTTCTTCCTCCTCCAACCCTTAACCCTAATGTCTTGTTGAGCTCCACCATTGCTACACCCCATTTTGCTCAATACTCTCAATCCCTCCACCCAAACTTGTTGAAACTTTGGGGACTGGGAGAGCAAGACCCGATCTACAACTTGACCAAACCAAATCGCGTTCCCCGCAACATTTCTTCCCCATTGACTTATTACTCTTGGAGCTTGGGCTCCTAGGCGGTTAGAGGTTCCTTCGGAAGCTTCCTTACTTGTGGTGTGCTCCGGAGAAGTTTGTAAAGATGTGGTGGTCGCCTTCAAGACCAACCCCGAGTGGTTCGAGGCTCATCCATTGGGGGTGACTCGAAGGAGAATATAGTGAGCCTTTGGTGGCATTCCGCAAGCTTTGGCTCCGGCACCGCTCCAAACAGAGATTAGCTCTTCCCCATGGAAGAGTGAACTTTGGGTTAAAATCCGCGTCCTCGTCTCAGTTGTGGTTAATCCTTTCCCGCACCTTTCTTTGTTGTTGTATGCTTGTTGGCTTGCTAAGTAGTTTGTTGCCTAGCTTTTCTTCTTGGAGCTTGCTTGTCATATAGGTTGCATTCACCTAGTTGCATATCTAGTGAACTCTTTTATCTGCTAAGCCTTAAAATCCACAAGAAAGATTAAAATTTGTAGTCTCCTATTTACCCCCCCTCCCTCTAGTTGACCGTATCGATCCTTTCATACGTATTATATAGTTCTAATTGGAGGGGGCAACAAACGGAGTTGCACATAGTCTACTAGGCAGTTGGCCGGGGCAACATACGAAGTTGCACATCTCACATACCAGGATAGATGGATGGTGAAAACTCCACATTCATGAGGGTAGTGAAAAGTTGCATATAGACAGGGTGGTAAAGTTGCACATCCCACTAGTAGGGGATGGTGTGGATCGGGTGCTAGCAGAAAAACTACACATCCATAAGGAATACAAAAGAAAGTTGCACATCACTGTTAGATAGTTGGCCATCATAGCATATGAAGTTGCACATCTACTGCTAGGCAGTTGGCTGATGTAGTAAATAGTGAAAGCACATCCACGGATAGGAGGAAAGTTGCATGTCAACTACTAGCCAGTTAGCCTCGGCAAGAGACGAAGTTGCACATCTCACTCCAAGAGGGTAGTTGGGGGGTGGAGGTGCCATCAGTAAAAACTGCATGTCCACAGGATAGGTGCGAAGTTGCACATCCACTGCTAGATGGTTGCACAAAATAGGTATTAAAATTTCATAAATTTTTTTTATCGAAACATACCCATGCGGGATCTAGTTTCGAAGAGCACGTCGCAATGATTTCAATGATGGAAATGGATCTTAATTCGGATTCGTGGTTTAAAAGTTATGGCTTTTTAAAATCCATAAGTCATGAATTAAATGCTAGAAAGTCATCCACGCCATGCAGTAAAAAAGCCACAACCGAATGCATGTGGATCATTTAATGAACTGTTGATGAGTCGATTTCGTTTAGCCAGTTGAGACCATAAAAATATTTCCTAATCAGATGGAGGAGACAAATACTTTCCAAAAAGTCTGGCTGCTGGGAAGCGTTAGCGAGCCAACGGCTGCTCGCTAAACGCGTCTTTCTTTCTTTCCTTTTTTATTTCTTCTCAACCTCAGGCGCTCAAAAAAAAATCTTCTCAACCTTTGCTAAAAAGAATAATCTCTTTTCAACCTTTGTTTTACTTCTGTTTTCAACCATGTGATATTGGATCTTAAATGTCTTTTTTTTTGCAGGAAAGTCTCTTCCTATTATAAAAATGAAAAGGAGATAAGTATTGTAATCATTGGTGGTGATACTTACGGTTACCCCCAACAACAGGCAGTGGTGCCAACAGAAAGTTGGGGACGGCTGATGAGACTGCTTTGAAGTAGGGATCTAGCTACCCGGCTTGTTGGGCCTTATCGTTGCCAAGAACCCCTATTTCCCTATGAGAAACTTAGGTTACTTCTTTTCTAGAGCATACAGATTGCACTTTGTTTACTCCTTTGTTCAAAAGTACAAGCACATTTTTATTGGTCAAGTTTAAAGTTTGATCATGAATTCGTTTTTCAAATACATTGCTAGTCGTCGCAAACAAGAAAAGAATGCAGTGCTAGCAGTTACAAATCGCAACTACTTCCTCCGTTCCTAAATACTTGTCTTTCTAGGCATTTTAACAAGTGACTACATACAGAGCAAAATGAGTGAATCTACACTCTAAAACATGTCTACATACATCCGTATGTAGTAGTCATTCAAAATGTCTAGAAAGACAAATATTTAGGAACGGAGGGAGTAGAAAAGAAAACACTATTGAATACAAACGCTATTGTATCGATTTTTGTGAAGTAACATGCATATCATTTGCTTATGTTTGTCAAAACTTGAAGTTGGACAGTCAAAATTATGCAATATACTCCCTTTGTTTCAATGTAAGACGTTTTTTGACACTGCATTTTGAGACAGAGGAAGTATTTATTAATGGTGGGAGTACTATGCATGGCAAGTAGTAAATCTCCATGGTCTTTGAATTGAGCTAATGGCTATGCTCTCAAATTTTGATGGACATCACTAGCTATGGCAATATGTTCAAAAATAATTACACGAACAACAACAATGTAAAAAAGATACCAAAGTTCAAAATTTATCACTATACAACACCACCTTGTAAAAATGTTTTCTTATGGTAAGAAAGTGCTTATTACACCATTCAAAACACAATTTTCTGGATATCAAAGAGTTTGCTTACTTAAAGCTTTTGAATGTAGAACAATTACATGATAAGATTTTTTTTAACAAACCAACGGTACTACTTTTACTAGTCCATTGGAGAGCCGAGATGTTAGCAATAGAACATTCACAACAGGATTTAAAAGTATGTACATGTAAACAGACAAGCTACAGAATTGCACAGGAGGAAGCCTGGGAATGCACATGAACTATCTCAACATTTTCCCTTCAAGACCAAAAAACCCGTCAAACTCCAGTATCACCACCAGAGATGATGCTAACACAAATATTTACCATGATGGACGAGCATAAATACATGGAAACATTACATGGAAGTGAAAGGTGACAGACACAATTCTGAAAGCGTGTGAGTACTAGTTAGCATCATAAGTTCATAACTATGTTTGAAGATCGCATCCAGTTGATAGCAAAACTGTTCCAGTGACTACTGCAACAATCAATATCCTTCCCTAAAGAAGCAGCCCAGCCTATTCTTTAACCAATATGAGATTATGGTCCATCCCTGTGGCGACTTGTAAGACCTCTACTCCTTCCAAGGTATCGATGAGACAAGGCTCTGCCTCATCCATTGAACTGCCCAAACCTAGTCTGCCATTTCGGCCAGATCCCCAAGCCCAAACTTCTCCTTTCGACATGAGAACAATGGAATGAACACGGCCAGCTGCAGCTGTTATTGGGTTCTCACCAACCAGATAGTTGACTAGTGCTGGGGCATCCTCTTGACCAGGTCGTCCAAGCTGGGAGCTGCAGTTCCATCCCCATGATAGAATACCAGTTTTAACATTGTCAGTGCCTTTGGTTGATATATGGCACAGAGCAAGCGAGTGGCCAGCACTCGCTGACACAGAGAATGGGATGTAGCTTATGTCGACGGGAAGCAATTTGGCCCAGCCTGACTTCCTACCAAGTTGTCCATAAGTGTTGTCTCCACCACTCAGTACGGTGCCATTAGCTGGTTAATACGTAAATCACATGAGAGGAATATAAATATAACGGAACTGAAAACTCTGACACCCCCCAAAAGGTACAGTTTTAGATGATTGTTGTTCATTTGTCCAAAGCTGTGCATTCCTAATATAATATCTCTGTTTTGGTGCTCATGCATTAAAAAAATCTCCGTCATACTACATGCCCAAGACTTTATGCTTTCACAGCAGCCCAGCTCCTAGTTTTCTATGTTAATACAATGAACGAATCAAATAAGAATAGTCAGAAAGAATGCTGGTGCTTGAAAAACCTGATGCAAATTGGCAATATATATTTACTATTCATTTCTGAAAAATATAAAGCTGCTATTTCCAAGTTCGAACTCATTATGAATACTAAAAAAAACAAATATTGCAGATGCAACAATGCCCTACGTCTTATTAAACACTACTGCCTTCAGAGAGAGAGAGAGAAATAAGTACAGCAGAAACATTATGCATAGCAAGTGCGCATAAGAGCTTCAATTTTGTAGGTGAAAAGAAATACTCACAGCAGAGAATCAGGGAATGATCAAGCCCACAGGAAACATCAGACACGTCAAGATGAGTCACTTCATGAACAAGAGAAGGTTCCCAGATGATGGGCATATTGTCCTCGCTCCGAATTTTGTCGACAACCATCTTTTCAACAGCCTCCAACATTGAACTTGAATAGTTATCCTTTGTTTTCCCAACGTATTCTTGTGGAGAAGGTGCCTCGGTACTTTGACCCATATCTCCTAACCTTCCATTTTCTGAAAACCCCCAACCGAACAGCCCTCCATCCTTTGTCAGTGCCATGGCATGCCCCCATCCAAATGATACCTACCATTTTCGCTTCATTAAAACATTGCCTCACTAGTAAGCAGCATCCAATTAGTTCATTTCAGGGCAAAAGTTATCACCTTAACAACATCGTAACCAGCAAGGGCCTCCACTCTAGAAGGCATTGTGGCCTCCACAATGTCTTTGCCAAGCCCAAGTTGGCCACGCTTTGATCTCCCCCATACCCATAACGAGCCATCGCACCCAATTGCTGCGGAAACAACACCTGAAGCGGATACAGCTCGAACTTGAACATTCTCCAATCCTCTCACCTGTTCTGGATTGCTCCAAGTATTCCTGTCATTTAGCAGAATGGTAAAGCATTGCACCTATACACTTGGTAAGTGTTAAATAACACCTATGAATAACACAAATAATAGGTTGAGGTTTTGAGCTACAATTTTAACTCATGCCATTGGCTAGTATTTTATTTAAGGCTAGCATGGGCAAGAAAAATATGGGTGCATCATATCAGTTTGGTTGATGTATGCTTTCCATGTTAAGGTTTGAATGCTCTGATCAGAATATACTCAATATGAAAGCTGAAAGCAGTGCAAGGTGTGCGCGTGCGGCATACATCAGCAAGTGGCCACGTTATTATATTTCAATAAAGAAGTGACCACGTTATGTGAGCCATTCTTCAGCATCTTTGTTATGCTGGTAGCACTGAACAAGCACATCACTGTTGCTCATTATCTGGGCCAGAAAGAAATGGTGCTGCATATACTGGAATAAATAATTCATCGCTTTGGCATGAACTCATACTGGCATACATAACCCCTATCATGATACTCTGCAGACTTCAGTAAAATTGCAATGGGTATAATTGATTTAGGTAAGTGACACCAACTCATTTAGTTCAATTCATATACTGATTCGCCCCGAAGGGCAGAGGAGATGGGGAGGAGGGTTAGATCACCTCGGGGCCTGGAGCCCGCGGCCGAGCTGGCCCTCTTGGTTGCGCCCCCACGCCCAGACCTCCCCGGCAGAGGATACGGCGAGGGAGTGGTAGTGTCCGGCTGCGACCGCATCGACGGACGGCGGGAGGGAGGGCACGGGCGTGGGGACGTAGACGTCCGCGGCCGGCGCAGGCTGGCCCACGGCCCCGTGGCTGTTATCACCGAACGCGTACACTACGCCGGAGCGCAGCGGCGGAGGTGTCCCGCCCGCTGCAAGCGCGGATAGGAGGCAGCGGCGGAGGCGGGAAGCGCAGGGGCGCGCGCGGAGGAGGGGAAGCATCTGGGCAGGGCAGCCGTCGAAGGGAGGCGAAAGAAGACGGCGACGGCTGAGTCGCGGATGATCTAACCGTGGACCGGTGAAAAGCTGGCCCTATTCCAACGCGTTTCTTGGCCCGGCCCAATTTAAGAACTTCATCACTGTAAGCATAGAGCCACGGAGTTTATTTGTTTTTTCTGCGGGAAGAGCCACAGAGATTTGCATACTGTGATAAGCCTTTTCCCAAAATGCACGTGTATTTTCTTACAGCAACAATTAACTTTATTTTGTCAGAAAAATCACATATACTACTCAGTACGTAGTTTTTTTTGTAAAATAACCATTTTTTCATGAGAATTATAAAGAAGATGCAATAAGGCCGCTGTCATCATAATCTAGCCGCCCAATTGCACGTACGATATGATCAGATGAGGGCCAGGGAAAGAAAGGCGCAGAAGTTGGTTGGTGAAGATGATGAGAGATGCAATGCACTAATTTTCATAGCACGATATAAATATTACAAGCATGCACGCAGCACGCGTACAAATTTACATTTTACACCCACCCTCGCATGTATACCTCTCGCACGCTCACGTTTCCCACGACGACGGGTACCATGCACAGGACGACGATGCTCGGATCGGATCGGATCGATTTCGCCTAGTGGAACTTGAGGCTGGTGAGGATGTTGTTGTTGACGGGGTCGGAGAGGTGGTCGAGGAGGTTCTGGAAGGGCCCGACGCCGGTGAAGATGGCCTGCAGGGACATGCCGAGGAAGGCGAGCATGGCGAGGCGGCCGTTCTTGATCTCCTTGAGCTTGAGCTCCTTCATCTCCTTCTCGCTCTTGGTGCCGAACCCGAGCGGGTTGAAGATGGGCCCGCCGGGGTAGGCGGGGTCGCCGGAGCCACCGAGGTACTTCTCGAGGCCCAGGAAGTACTGCTTGCCCATGGAGCCCGGGTTGTACCAGTCCTGGAGCCGCCGGTGCTCCGCGAAGCCGATGAGCGCCATCTCGAACACGAAGAGCGTGTAGGGGTCGGCCCAGTACTGGTAGGTGCCTGCCGGCGGGATCGCGCCTGCCTGGAACCACGGGATCGCCGTCTCCGGGGGCACCAGACCCACCTTGCCCAGGGCCTCCGGGGCGATCATGCCCACCACCCCCATCATCGCCGTCCGGCCGTTGAAGATCTCGCCGTAGGCCAGCCACCTGGGCTCGATGAACCCGCCGGTGCCCTCTGGGTCGGACAGCCCCAAGGGGTCGAAGCCAAAGTCACCGGGCAGCCTGCAAAGCACAAAACCCAACACCTCCTAAATCAGCTTCTCTCTACCACACTGCCAATACACATACACCAGGTGTAATATGTTGCCCCGCGACTTACGTGCCGTCGAGGTAGGTGAGGGACTGCTTGGACGCAAACCACAGCTGCCTGTTGTCATTTTGCTGAAAGAGAAGAAGAAGAAGAAAGTTAGGAACTACTCCAGCTAGCTCTCATCAGATCAAAAGAGAACATGCAGCATGACTAGAGTCGAACTGACCTTGGCAGGGGGGCTGGAAGATGCCCTGACGACGAAGGGGGACTTCCGGGAGGAAGACGACCTGGAGATGGAAGACTGCAGAGGCCTCCCCAGCAGCTGCCTCCCAGAGAGAAGACCCTGGGCCGCCATTGTTCCTGCAAGCTCCTCCTCCTCCTGCTCCGAGAGATGAGGCAGGCGTGGTGTGTGGTACAGACTGAGATGAAAGTGTGTGCTCCAAAACTCACCCACTGCTACAAAAGGAGAGAGGAACGTGCGCCTGAGGCTGGGCGGGGGTGGGGCCAGGGAAATCTTATTCCGATGTGAGGTGGAGCCTCAGCGGATGAGGGCATCTGTGGACCCAGTAGAAGCCCGCCATGTGGCGGGTGCGCTGGGATAAGGAGGCTGCCACCTGGCCTCTCATCAGCTGAGGCTGCTTAACTGCATTCCCTTGGCTCAGATTTTTCAGCAGCTTGTGGACAGCACAGACAGTTGCAATTTTTGTGTCTGGCTAGAGAGTATGCATTCCGTGGGATACGAGATATCATGGTTGCCCATATGAGCCTATCATGTATCACCATCTGGATAAGGGGATCTTTCGGATTACTAAATCACCAAATTTCTTCAATAAATTAA
>NC_057809.1:154773486-154802756 GCF_018294505.1 Triticum aestivum
GAGACCAAAGTGAATTTTCACAAGGTAAAGACAATTGGATCTTTAATTCTCCACAAAACAATCACTGTGCTGCCAGTCTGTTACATTCTGATGAAAAGATAAATATGTTGGATGAGGTTTGTACCTGTATGTTCTACAGGTAACCCATTTGATCCAAACAAAAAGGAAGCACAGTGTATCCGCCAAGACTACATATTGTAGTTAATAAACTTCAGCCCGCTCCAGAAGTACACATTTTACATACCAAAATGGGTGGCTTTCTTGTCTCCTCTCATTTACTCCCTCCGTTCCAAAATAGATGACCCAATTTTGTACTAAAATTAATACAAAGTTGGGTCATTTATTTTGGAACGGAGGGAGTACCTGATAGAAAAAGGTTATAGTTAGTTAAGGTGATAATACAATTTACTAAAAACGGACCAGATTCTGATACTTATGCATGGAACTGTTGTTTAATCAGATCTGAAGACCACTAATACAAGAAATTCCCATGAAAAACTATGACAGTGGAATGCCTCCAAAAAAAGAGATATCAGAACTTGGTATGGAGTATCTTTGCAAATTAGAGGCACAAACACTTTGGTGTGTTTGCTTTATGCCTAAGGTTGCCCTGCCAAACATTGGATGGCTAGCCAATTTATTTATTTTTCAGATTTTGCTTCCCCATGTGTTGGCCAACATTGGCTAAAAATTGATCTGGAATTGGCAAAGGAGCATTGGCATGCCAAAATGTTGGTAACTGTCCAAAAATAGATTAAAAAAATCATGGGCAAACAATGTATACGGTATGCTTTGGTCACAAAATCCAAACATTACCCTTCGGGACATGTAATCAACCCTTCATACCGATCATGAATTGGATGTCATTGGCTTTGAGCATATAAAAGACTTGTATGAGCATGATCCTACTTTTCCTACTCCTTATGCCAAGTGTTTGACGCACACCTCTTGGGAACGCTATTACATCAAAGATGGATATCTTATGAGAGCTAACAAGCTTTGCATCCCCGAGTCTTCTCTTCGTTTGTTGCTTTTGCGGGAATCTCATGGAAGAGGCTTAATGGGACATTTTGGACGAGACAAGACGTTTGCGACGCTCTCAAAAAACTACTATTGGCCCAAAATGTTTCGTGACGTCAACCGCTTCACCAACCGATGCTCTACATGCCGCAAAGCTAAGTCTAAAGCTCAATCCCATGGCCTTTACATGCCTCTACCAATTCCATACCAACCATGGGAAGATATTAGCATGGATTTTGTACTTGGATTACCTAGGGCTCGCAATGGAAAGGATTCGGTATTTGTCGTTGTGGACCGTTTCTCAAAGATGGCACATTTCATTCCTTGCAACAAGATAGATGATGCTTCACATATTGCAAACCTCTTTTGTAGGGAAATATTGCGTCTACACGGAGTGCCAAAGACGATCGTCTCGGACCGCGACGTCAAGTTCCTAAGCTACTTTTGGAAGACCCTATGCGCCAAGCTCGGAATCAAGCCACTCTTCTCCACGGCTTACCATCCGCAAACCGACGGCCAAACGGATGTGACAAACCGCACACTCTCCGCTCTACTTCGAGTACTCATCAAGAAGAACATCAA
The DNA here is from genome assembly GCF_018294505.1 of Triticum aestivum. Lineage (NCBI taxonomy): Eukaryota > Viridiplantae > Streptophyta > Magnoliopsida > Poales > Poaceae > Triticum > Triticum aestivum. Next base: position 154,775,089 of record NC_057809.1, read on the forward strand.
GGAGTGGGAGGAGTGCCTACCTATCGCCGAGTTCGCCTACAACCGCGCAAGACACTCAACAACCGGCAAGTCCCCCTTCGAGGTCGTCTACGGATTCAACCCTTTGTCCCCATTGGACATTCTCCCTCTACCACTCCAAGAGCGCATCAATTTGGACGCAAGTGCACGTGTGACTCATCTCAAGAAGGTGCATGAAGATACAAGACATACTATCGAGCGCCAAGTACAACGACTTGCGACCAAGCTCAACATCAACAAGCACCCCATGATCTTCAACATTGGTGATCTCTTGTGGCTACACCTTCACAAGGACCGCTTTCCCCAAGAACGCAAGTCCAAACTTCGACCACGAGTGGACGGACCCTTTAAGGTGCTTGCACGCTACAACGACAATGCTTACAAGATCGACCTCCCCCGCGACAAGTACAACATGAGCGATATCTTCAATGTCAAGGACCTCTCGCCCTTCCATGGTGATGAAGAATTTGATCCGAGGACGGATCTTCCCCAAGAGAGGGGAGATGATGCGGAGCATCCCAAGGTCATCCCCATGGACCTACCTACATCCCCTACGACACCACTTGGGCCAATGACAAGAGCCCGAGCGAAGGCTATCGAAGATAAGGTGAACTCTCTCCTCTCCGAACTTCCACTTTCTATGCATGAGACATGGCTACTACCTAAGTCCGAGTTGTTGTGCATGATTAGGTACCAAGACGACCCTCCCGAAGATGCACATGAAGATGTACAAGTCCCCAAGTTCACGGATGAAGAGGAACGCCGAGAGAACAAGGCAGCTCCAGGACCCGGACATCCGGCCCCAAGCCCGGACATCCGGCCGCTGGAGACTTCGACCACAACAGCCTACCAGCCGCCGCGCATCTACAGGCCCCGGACATCTGGCCCAGCCCGGAAATTCGGCCTCGAGCTCGGATATCCGGACACCACCTTCCCGAGAGCGACATGGCCAGCTTCACCAGCCCGGACATCCGGCCTCCACAGCTCGGACATCCGGCCCTCCGCGAACGCCCGGACATCCGGCCTCGCCAGCCCGGACATCCGGCCCCGCGTGAAAGCCCGAACATCCAGCCCGACGCCCGGACGTCCGGCCTCCCTGTCTGCGCACAGTAAAGGGCCGAGGCCCGTGTACCCCTTCTACCCCCCTAGACTATATATACTCCACCTCGTCCAATTTTCTAGTGTTAGCAAAGGATTAGCTCATATTTCGTGTGAGAGCTTTGCTCATCCACTTGGTTACCTTCTCCTCGGAGATTCGAGCCTCCACCGAAGAAGATCCCCCAAGCGGATTCAATACCTCTTTTTAGGGAAGAACTCAAGACCTCCTTTGGAGAAGAACCGGCTACCGTGTACCGTCCGTTGTTGACTTTGGATCTTGTATCTCCTATCGAGTTTCGAGGATCTAGCACTTGTGTAATCATTCTTGTTGGTTTGAGTGTCTCCTTGTGTTTTCCCCGTGTTTACCCTCGTTTCCCTCCTCCTGTTCCTCGTGTTCATCGCGGGATCCGCTCCTTTCGTGAAAGATCGGCAGATTAGGGTTCCTACCCTACATCAGCTTGTCTCCAACTTTCTATTAATCCTCGTCCCACTATCAACGACTAGCACCACCTCATCCACAAAGAGCATACACCATGGGATATCTCCTTATATATCCCTTGTGACCTCAGCAAAGCAAAAAAGATACGGGCTCAAAGCTGACCCTTGGTGCAATCATGTTCTGATTGGAAAGTCATCAGTGTCTCCATCACTTGTTCGAACACTTGTCACAACATTATCGTACATGTCCTTGACGAGGAATGTAATTTGTGTTTCTTCAAGGCCCACCACATGGCATTCTGCGGTATCTTATCACAAGCCTTCTCCAAGTCAATGAACACCATATGAGGTCCTTCTTTTGCTACTTCTATCTCTCCATAAATTGTCGTACCAAGAAAATAACTTCCATGGTCGACCTCCCAGGCATGAAACCAAACTGATTTTTTGTCACCCTTGTTATTCTTCTTAAATGGTGCTCAATGACACTCTCCCCCATAGCTTCATTGTATGGCTCATTAGCTTAATTCCACAATAATTAGTACAACTTTGAACTTTTCTCTTATTCTTGAAGATTGGTACTAATGTACTCTTCACCATTCTTCGGGCATCTTGTTTGTTCGAAAATGAGGTTGAAAGGCTTAGTTAGCCATATTGTCACTATGTCTCCAAGGCATCTCCGCACCTCAACTGGGATACAATTAGGACCCGCCGCCTCACCTTACTTCATCCTTTTTAAAGCCTCGCTGACCTCAGACTCTTGGATTCGTTGCACAAAATGTCTATTGGTATGATCAAAGGAGTTGTCCGGCTCAATGACAGAGTTCTTATTCTCTCCATTGAACAATTTGTTAAAAGTACTCTCTTCATTTATTCTTGATCTCCTCGTCCTTCACCAGGAGTCGATTTGCTCCATCCTTGATGCATTTGACTTGGTTGACATCTCTCATCTTCCTACCTCGGATCTTGGCCATCTTATAGATTTCCCTTTCGCCTTCCCTCATGTTTAAACGCTGGTAGAGGTCCTCATACGCTTCACCCCTTGCTTCGCTCACAGCTTACTTTGCAGTCTTCTTTGCCACCATATACTTCTCTATGTTATCCGGACTCCTATCCAAGTATAGGCGTCTGAAATAGTCTTTCTTCTCCTTAATAGCCTTCTGGAAATCATTGTTCCACCATCAAGTGTCTTTAGCTTCGCTTTGACTTCACATATTGTTTGCATCATCTCCTTTCTCCCAAGAGCCCTCCTTAATAAACTTCTCCTTGAAAGCCCGAGTTGCCTCCCTCTTGAGCTTCCATCACTTTGTTCCAGCGATTTTGGAGCGCTTACCTTGCTGGACACATACCCGGAAGAGGAAGTCCGCTACGAGAAGTTTATGTTGAGGGACGACACTCTCTCCATGTATCACCTTACAATCTAGGCAAGCACGTTTTTCTTCTCTGCTCGAGAGGACAGAATCAATATGGCTAGTGTTAACCACTACTAAAAGTCAGTAGATGGGATTCTCTCTTTTTAAAGAGGGTCTTGCTACGATCATGTCGTAAGCTAAAACAAAGTTTAAGACATCCTCTCCTTGATTCCTGCTGCCATAACCAAAGCCCCCGTGCACCCCTTCAAAAGTTGTGTTAGATGTACCCACATGGCCATTGAGGTCTCCTCGTACGAAGAGCTTCTCGCCAATAGGCCCACTCCTAACCATGTCCTCCAGTCCTTCCCAAAACTCCCTCTTGGTGCTCTCATTGTCTTCTGGGGCATACGCGCTGATAACATTGAGAACTAAGTCCCCAACGACCAGCTTGACCAAGATAACCTAGTCCCCTTGCCTCTTGACGTCCACCACTCTAGACTTGAGGCTCTTGTTGATCAAGATGCCTACTCCATACTTGTTTGTAGTTGTCCCCGTGTACCACAGCTTGAAGCCGATATCCTCCACCTCCTTCGCCTTATGTCCCTTCCATTCGGTTTCTTGGACACAAAGGATATCAATGCCTCTCCCCACCGTTGTATCAACAAACTCCTGTAACTTACCGGTCAGAGACCCTATGTTCCAGCGACCTAAGCGGATCCTACTTGGCTCGGCTAGCTTTCTTACCCTTCGCACTCGTTGAATCAAATGCGAAGACCCTTGCTCATTTTACACTACACCCGAGCATCGATGTAGAGCGCCACTAGGGATGTAACAATCTGATCCTTGCTCACTTATCACCGTATCCAGATCAAGGTACGGCGCGCCACCAAGGGAGTGACCGTCTGGCCCTTACCCATTTAACACCACACCCGGGTCCCGATATGGCACGTCGCTAAGACGGTTATGCCCCAAAGATGTTCTTTTGGGTTTCATCTCCATCAGAATGGTTGAGTTTTTATGTTGGCTCGTCAAGCCTATCACAACACTCTTCCTTTACCTGGGCAACATAGGCGAAGTTTCAAAGTAGTTTCATGCAAAATACATAAAATTTGAAGGCTGTTTTTCCCACGGCGCGGATTTATGGAGGATGACTTGAAGGGAAAACTGTTAAAATAAAGCAGGACGCACAGTTATTAATACCGCATATTGTTAGTAAACTTGTTTTTTCTTGTTCTTTTCTCACCGTCAAAGCCTCAAAGGCAAGCACTCTGCCACATTATATTGAGAAAGAAAGAGTTCTATGCTCAGGTAAGGATAGGCCAAGAAGACTTGAAAAGAATAAGATCATATGTACTCAAACAAGTAAGCATGTAAAGCAAATGTTCATAAGCACACCTTCAATGTCATAGAGAACTACATACTTAACACCAATAGTTGATAACCACCGTAAAAGTTGCTTGATCTTCAAAACATTATTTGCTTCTCTGCTATCTACTACAACGCCCACGTAATTAAGTCTTTCAAAATGAAGATCTCGGTACTTGGGCAGCAGCCCAGACGAAATAAGATAACATTCTAGATTATCACTCAAATGCGACCACAAATCAAAGAGGCTGACCAACAGGTGGACGAGGTGCCATAGCAGGCCCAAGATGAGCTCTACAATCGTGGATGGCCAAGATATCTGCATTTGGCCAACCATAAAAGTACCATACACACTTCCCTGAAAATTCAACACGAAATTACTGACATCAGTAGTTGCCTCCTGTAACTTTACCAGATGAAGGTTACGAAATAGCATGATATTAACATATATTAACATATCCAATGCATTCAATGCTAGAAAAAAAACACATGGCTGATGCACTCAGTTTGACAATGGACCTGCCATGTTTCAGAGAGAGCCAAGACTCCTTAACGGGAGCCACGAAAATTATGACGCCTAAGAATGCCTAAGAATGGCACGGCAGCACAGCTACGATTAGACAAGTAAACAAGTTTTAAAGCTTACTATCATCCCCGTGCCCTTAAATGGTGCCGCAATGCAATGGCGTGATGTGACAGGGGCAGATCTAGAGTGTGCGCCTGCACGCCCCAGAATTTGTGGAGGCCAGTGGGGTTTAAACTGAATCACTGGATGAGAAAAGGCTCATACCTCAACCAATATCCAAGATCACGGACCGGGTGAGAACAGCAGGGAATCGATGTACGAGGCTTGGGTGGTCAGGTACTCAGGGGTGCCCTAGATTGGGGCATCAGTCCCGGAAGTAGAGATTGGGAACTACAGTGCTCACAACGAAGAAAAGAAGTAGGGTCCGTCACCAGATCAATCCGAGCCCGGGGCCGGGCAAACCTCCACCCCCAAGCCAGTCCTGTAGAGCGAATGAGAAGGAGAACTGAGAGAGACGGTGCCGTCAGAGCCTAGTTGCCGGCGGCGGCGCGAGGAGAGGTGGGAGGAAGAAAGAAAGAGGGAAAGTCAGTTCAATTTCGCCTGCCTGAGTTCAGAGTTCAGACTCCCAGCTCGTTGATAGCTTGACAAAGCTCGATAATAACTACTGTACGCAGTACTCTATTAAAGAAGGGAAATGTTTGCCTTCAGCCGGCCGATCCCGTGCGAGCATCCTTCGTCTACTTCTTGCGACACATGTCTTGTGTGGGAGTATGGGTCCATCTAGTTCTTTTTTCTAACGGTTATGCGTTACACGTGTGTGAGAAACCAAAATGTTTTCTGCAACGTCTATGTTGCAAGAATTTCTTTCGCAACGACTTTCATGTTGCAAAAAAGTGAAAAAATGCAACATCACCAGCGAAAGTTGCCCGTGTTCGACCATGCCGCCGCATGCCGACGAATTTCTGCTGCAACGACACAGTTGCAAAATGGCGACGACAACGAGGACGATGTTGCTGCGACATCATTTTTTTGTTATAATTTTTTTGTGCAACAACATCCATGTTGCATAAGTCATTTTCACAACATTATCTATGTTGCAAAAAAAGTGAAGACGGATTTTCTTTGCAACACAATCTCTGTTACAAATGTTTCTGCAACATGAGCTATGTTGCAAAAAAAAATGAAACACAACCTTTGTTGCAATGGTGAGGAAGGACTGAGTCATTGGATTGTGTCGGACCTAGTGGCTGCTGAGGCGGACGATCTTTTAAAAAGATCAGCCGGCCGACGCGTTAAAGAAAGGGAAATCTTAACTGGCCTACGTCAGCCAGGAGCCAAGAGCCAGCGAACGCCCATCATACCAAAAGTTCCATGCGGGTGCCACATCAGACTACCGGAGCAGTTCGCTCGAACATGGCCACAAGCAAACTGCTTCCGCACCTACTCCCGCACGAAAAAGTGCAGTTAACCCCCACCCCCAATTCATTCCATTAGTCAGTTTCATCCCCCACCCACCTATCTTCTCCCTTCCTCACCGCTCCCTCTCATCGCGGTGATTCCGGTGAGCAGGCGACGCTTTTCCCACCAAGCCCAGCCGCTCGTCGACGGTGAGGGCTTCATCCACCACGGGCGGCATTATTGCCGTCCATTGAGGTACGTGTTCTAGATCACTGGTTGTCACGGGCGAGTGTTTTGTGCCCTATGGTTGTTTGCCTGAGGTAGTTGCGATGGTGTCCATGGCGGAAGCGGATGTGCCCATGGCGGAAGAGGCGGCTGGAGTAGTTAGAGTTGTCGCTAGGTAACGATGGGAAGGGATAGAGAAGGTGGCGTGGTGGGCTTGCTATCGGGGCTAGGGTTTGAGCACGCACATCCCACGTGGTCTGCCGGGTTGCGCCAGACGTGTGTGGTGCGGCAGCAGCGGCCGCGGTTGCCATTACTTCGACATCGGCGACGGGTGGTGTTCTGTGGTGCCGTATTTGCCTTTGGTTTTGGGGGTGGCAGTTTTGGGTGATTTTTTGTCGTACATCTGTTTTGGTTGACCAGTTTGGTGCCTTTTGTGTAGTTTAGTGTGTAGGGATTTGATGGTGGAAACTGCCATGTGTGTTAGTTGAGGATATGTGGGGGTTGAGGGGGAAATGCCATATGATTCTGTTTATAGTTGGATTTTTATAGTTTGGTGAAAAATATCATGTTTGTCCTTTTTTGTGTAGTTTAGTGTGGGGATTTGACGGTGGAAACTTCCATATGTGTTAGTTGAGGATATGTGTGGGGTTGAGGGGGAAATGCATGTGATTTTATAGTTTGGTGAAAAATGTCATGTACGTCCTTATAGAGGGTCTTTTTAGGGTGGTTAGGTGCATGTGTGTATAGATGTTTTTGTTGTTTGTGGGGAGGTGAGGGGAACTGCCATGTGTGTGTGTTGTAGATGATGTTTTTTGGGATGAAAATTGTCATGTGATTTACAAGAGGGATTATTTTGGGGGGAATGTCATATGTGTTGTAGATGGTTGTTGGGTAGAGAGAAAATGCCATGTGTGCTTTTGTAGATGGTATTTTTTTTTGTATTATAACTGCTTTGTGGTTGATTTGGGGTGTTGTTTCTCAGGAGAAATGACATGTGTGTATTTAGAGTGTGTCTGCTTTTCAGGGGGTCATAGTTGTTTATGATCTTCTTATGGGAATTGCCTTTTTTGTTTCTAGATGGTGGCAATTTTAGATTAAAACTGCCATGTGGTTTATTTTGGGATTGTTCTTTTGGGGGAAAATGTCATGTGTGCCCTTAGAGTGGGTCTTTTAGGGGGGATATGCGTGCACAGAGTTTTTTTATATTTGAGGGAAACTACCGTGTGTGTGTGTAGATGGTGGTTCATTTTTGGATGCAAAGTGCCATGTGGTTATATAGTCAGATGTTATTCGGGGGGAAATGCCATGTGTGTCCTTAGATTGGTTCTTTTTAGGGGGAATAGGTGACATGTGTGTACCCATCTTGTTTAAATTATTTTTTGTGTATGTGTCCACCTGCCTGACGTGGTCCTTTGTTGTTGTTGTTGTCCATATTTTCTTTTCGGGTTGTCGATTTTGTAAGATGGTCGGAGAGGATTTGAACAATGGTGTTGATGATTGCATGGATATCTCAGGTAGATTGCATTGTGGCGTCAATAATCCCCCAAACGAGGTATTCCTTATTTCCCAACAACGGAGATCATCAAATTTCCTGTCGTCCGTTAACACTATATTTCTCACTTTGTCGCCACTAAATGTCTTTTTTTTGTATGTGTTACATGTTGATGGCATTTATATCCCTTCTTGAGTTGCATTTTCACACCTTAATGGCATTGGTAGTTTTACATGGTTGTTTGCATGTTTTATGCTAGGATCACTTTTTATATTTTGATGGTAGTTTTTTTACTGTAGTTTGCATGGAATTTAAACCTTTTGTTGATGATGGCATCTGTAATGGTAGTTAAATGGCAGCATATATGTTTTAATCGTGTACTGGTTGGCATTTTCACATCATAGTGCCATTAGTAGCTTTTTTGATGGCATTCTTAAAACGTCATTGCTACCATCACAATTCTTGATGGTGGTTTACGACTACTCTGTGCCAATCTTTCTTGGCATTTTTGTATACTGGCACGATCGTATCATAAGTTTTTTATGGCGGTTGTAGTTGCATGGTTTGACCATACCATCAAAGCCGTTTTCACGACAGACAAGAAGTCAGATGGATCCTTTGGAAAGTTAGATGTTACTTCATTTTTGGTTGTGCCATTTTTTTCACTTACCTCCTTGGGGGCATTTTTTGGCATACCCACTCCCTCCTGGATGGCATCTTTCATATTTGTTAGATGGCATTTTCTTCATACCTTGAGTGACATTTTTTATGTAGAATAAATGATATTTTTATTTTTGTCAATATGACAAATATATATATATATATATATATATATATATTTGTGTGTGTGTGTGTAGATGGCATTTTGGTTTTCTTACACATGTTGGGTTGCTTTTTTCATTTTTTTATGGATAGTTTTGTGTTCACACCTTGGATGGCATTTTTTGTTACACATTAGTTGGCATTTTTTATTTTTGTCATCATGGCAAGGTTTTCATGTTTAGATGGCATTTTCATATATGCTAGATCGCATTTTCATATATGTTGGATAGCATTTTTCATATTTGTTGGCTGGCATCTTTTCATACCTTGGATGGCATTTTCTTTAATCTACATGGCATTTTTCCAATAGATGGCATTTTTGTTTATGCAATGTTTTGGTGTTAATTATGTGTCATTTTTGTTGCAGTTTGCCTCAAATCATGCTATCAACCTCAGTCTTTTTGGCGGTGCGGCAAATTTCAACAAGTGGATGGATGTGAATGTGAGCCCATCTTGCCCTCCTCGGGTAAGTTTCTTTGGGTTTTTTTCTATTGCCATGAATTTTTTCTACTGGTGTTATCATGACCAACATGTTTTTTCGACATATGAAATTGTGAGCTACATGGAACTAGATGCGTCGTGCTATGCTGAGTGTCATCCTTCTTTCTTCCTTGGTTGTTTTTGCAGACCAGGAGTAAAGTCAAAAATCTCATTGGTGAGTTTGCGTCTGGCATGACCAACATTCTTGGGAAACTAGTTCAGGGTTGGACAGGCTTGTCTAAGGGTGAAAGTGATGAGGTTGGCCGGCATTTCCGTAATGTTGCTGCAGTTGGTGCGTCAATGTCGATTGGTGCCAGTGGCCGATTCGAGTACAATAGCTCACAGGAGACTGGCGACACCCAGAAGAATCTATTTGATGGCGACTTTGACTCGGGGCACGGTGAGGATCATGATGAGACTGCTGAGGCTGGTGCTGACATAGATGTAGATGTGGACAAGCCAAGTGAGGAAGATGGCGGTGGGCAGGACGGAACTGAAGTAGGCTTCGATGGGCAAGCCACTGGAATTGACAAGGTAGGAGAGATGCATGAGGCAAAGGTCATTGGTGGTGCTGGTGGAAACGGAGGCGGCGTTGCTGCTCTTTCGAAGAGGGGCATGGAGGGTGTTGGTGATGGTGTTGATGTCGTGGTTAAGAGAGCGAGGGTTGATCCTGTTGCAGCCAGGAGGAGGTGTGTGCTTTTTTTTCTTTATGAGTAAACCTTTTTTTCAGAGCATCGTTATCTTCCGCTGTTCTGTACAAGTAGAGGTTGATGCCCTGCCATCTCTGTTTGTATGTTTTGTTATTGTGTGACTGTTTTGTGTCCCAGTGAGGCTATTGCTGTTAGTAAAGCCACCAAATCCGAGGTTGTGTCAACAACTATCTACTCATCTCCCCAATTATTGAGTGTCCAACCTACTGAGTCGTTGCCTGCCCATGAGCCTATTGGTACGACTACTCGTACTTCTCATCTAGTAGAGTCAAAAACAAGGGACCCAGTTATTCTCTAGGATAGGAGGGGTGTTTTGAAAAGGTACGGATTTTAGTCATCCAGCCATGGCATTTTTATTTGCAGTGTCATGGCAGTTTTATCTATTCATACATGGCATTTTTATTCACAATGTCATGGCATTTTTCATGTCATCCAGACTTTTTTCATCTATCCATACTTGACATTGTATTTTTTTGTAGTAGCTTCCGTCATGGTTTTTCTATAGTTCATGGTTTTGGCTCTTTTATTGATGCTTTATCCTAGCATTTTTAATATGTTTTGTCAGAATGGCTTATTTAATAATCCCTGCATGGAACTTTTAATAGGAAGGGCATGGCATTTTTAAATTATCATTGTCATGTTAGCATCTTTTTTAAGGTCTCATGGTAGTTTCATTGTTTTTCGCCACGTCTTTTTTGTACATTTTCTTTTATTAACTTTCTTTTTTGGTGTGTGTGTGTAACTCAGGCAGTATAAGAAGACTGCGGGTTGGAAAAAGTGTCCACCCAAAGCCACAATGATCAAGATAAAGTCCAGACCCGCATCATCGATGGAAGTTGCAGCTGTAGCCCCTGCGCCAAAATCCAATGCGGCTACTGTCAATACAGCTATTGCGAGCAGTTCAGCTACGTCAGTCAGTTTCCTATCCTCGCCGGCAGATATGCTTTCTACAAATGAAGACATCCAAGACGCTCCTAGGGATGATCTCATATCACCTAGGACCAAAGAGTTTGTTCCAACAATATTCTCTTTGATAACCGGTGTTAGTGGTGTGTTAGACGGAAGCATTGTCGGAGATAAGGTCCAACCGAACGCTGATGTTATGGAGAAACATTCTGACCAGATTGATCCTACTATTGCTACTACCCCGGAGTTTGCGTCTTCTTGTCACATTCAATCCGATGCACATATAGTGGATCTACATGCGACAAAAGGCATTGTTAGTTCTGAAGCACATGTCAGAGATTCCACAAATATCTCGGACACGGTTGTGGTGGATTCGATGGTGCGAACGGTTGCCCCTGCTACAACCGATATTGGTGTGCTCCATAAGTTGAGTCCCCCGAAGAAGGTTCCGGCACGGTCAGCTGAGAAGGAGGATGGATCGATGTTCATTCGTGTGTCTTCTCTATTTCCAGCAACTGCTTCCAGCAATACAGTCGAGCCGGTTCAAAGTAAGGAGATTAGAGACGTTGTGGAGCAGCAGTGTGTCGCGCCCCATGCAAGCAAGCTACCCATTTCACCCAAGCCAAGGACCATGACCCCGAACATGATTGGGGTGTCTCATGCAGCTGCCAGGGAGCAACTTTCGAGGAGCAAATTTGTGGAGGAAGTTATCGAAGTTCCTGACAACAACCCACCTGAACTTGTCAAGGTGGCCACGTTAGATTTGGCCAAATCATACTTGCAGAAGCAAGGCACACCGAGGGAGAGGCGCCCTATGGAATTCACCCCGCCGTCATGCAGCCTTGGCATAGAGAAGGCAATCGATGCAACACCTGTCTCCTCTGCGCACCCCCTGCTCGAAGAACCAATGCTTGCACAACCAATTATGCAAGTGTCGAAAGTTGTCAAGTTTGCCAAGCCTATAGTGCAAGGTATCCTCTTTGTTTTATTTGAATTTTTTTCATTGTGATTTTTCTTGTCATCTGTTCCAGTTATAGCATTTTTAGTAGTTTATTACATGACAATTTCAGTGTGGTATTGATGGCATTCTAGTTAGTTCTTTTCTTGACATTTTTCGGTAGTTTTCTGTATATGGCAGTTTCAGTGTGTTGGTCATGGCATTTTTAGTATGGTGGTCATGGCCTTTTTAGTTAGATGTTACATGGCATTTTAGTTAGACCTTACATGGCATTTTTTTCATTGTGATTTTTTCTTGTCATTTGTTCCTGTTTAGCATTCTTTAGTAGTTTATTACCGTAATTTTTTTAGTGTGGTATTATTGACATTTATAGTTTATTACATGGTAATTTTACAATAGTTTTCTTTATGTGGTATTTTCAGGGTGGTGATCATGGCATTTTCAGTATGGTGGTCATGGCATTAGTTTGGTAGTCATGTCATTTTAGTTATATATTACATGTCATTTTAGTTAGACCTTTCATGGCATTTTTAGTTGGATCTTGCATGTCATTTTTTAGTATCTTCTTACATGGCATCTTTTTTAGTTGGTTCTTATGTAGCATCTGTTAGTTAGTTCTTTACATGACCCTTTTATAGTATTTTTATGTATATGTCATTTTCAGTGTGGTGGTCATGGAGTTTTAGTTAGATTTTACATGGCATTTTAGTTAGACCTTACATGGTATTTTGAGTTAGATGTCACATGGCACTTTAGCTAGATAATATTACTTGGCATTTTTAGCTACACCTTGCATGGAATTTTTAGTTTGTTCTTACATGGCATCTTTTTAGTCGATTCTTACATGTCATTTTCACATATTGTAACACATGACATTTAGTTGTTATTACATGAAATATTAGCCAGTTCTACATGACATTTTCAGATTTTTGTAGTGATGGCATTTACATGGCATTTTTTCAGTTCACTAGTGTTGGCATGTTTAGTTAGTCCTCTCATGGCATTTTCCAGTATGGTAGTGTTGGCAAAGTACATAGTTTATCATATGGCATTTGTTCAGGTTGGTATTGATGACATTCTTAGTTTGATAGTAGTGGCATTTTCTTAATCTTTTTTTCTAGTGATGGTAACCTACATTTTTTAGGAGATTGTATAGGCACGTCTGTTGATATATTGCCTTCCTTGGATGAAGCTTACACAAAGATGGAGCAAGATGCTCTGAAAAATCAGTCCATCAGGAAACAAGTTGATTCAAGTTTGAATCTTTCTACCCAGTCAAGTGCAGACGTTGTCAAAAGTGCTACCAGAGGGTTTGTTCGACAGGCAAGGGTTGTGCATCGGCCAGAATCGGTTGACTATGAGCCTACAATTAAGGCTACAAAGGAACAACATCATTTGTACGAGCTTTTGAAGCGGTATGCGGATGCTAGATCAAACAACAGAGCTACAAAGAAGATCAGAGAGTATACCTTCTTGTCACCCATATTTTTATTTTTCAAATTAGTGGTACATATATGTATATATACACTTGTCTTTTTTTCATCCAATTTGTGGAGCTATATCCTTTTCTTGCTACTTGTTTTTCTCATTTTTCCAGCTTGTGTTTGGGCAGAACGAGGATCATAAAGTCCAGGGGCAATCATGTTCTTCTTGGTGAACTGGCTGATGCCTTGAAGCCTACAGGGAAAATGATTGTGCCGCTCACCTTCACTGCCATTGAGTATCTAAACAATCATGGTGGCCTCCCGAAAGGCAAGATTATTATGTCCCATAGTGTTACCAGGAAAATCATGGCTGGTGACTTTCAAAATAGGGAAATCAAGAACTGTTTTGCGCATAAGGGTGAATTCAATCTATCAGTCAAGGAGTTGGTAAGCCTTTTTCTTTACGCATTATCGTTTTCATTTTTTCTTATTGTAACTAATTTCCTTGTTCCTTCTTATTTTCTCATGGCAACTTTCCTTTTTATTGTACAATGGTGTGTTTTCTAACTTGCATTTCTTGTCTCAGATCATGTTCCCTCTCTTCCAGGAACTTGCTCCAGATAACCCAATTGATAAAGCCGGTCACTTCTACACTATTTGCATCAACAATGAGAAGCAAAGGATCGAGGTTCTTGACTCTATGCGTTTAGAATCGAGTGAGAGCTTACAATCACATGTGGGGGAGTTCATATGTAAGTTGAAGGAATGTTGGTGTATCCACTACAAGGATTCAAAGGCGAAGATTGAGAATTATCATGTAAAATATATTGAGACTAAGAAGCAAGAGGGCATGTAAGTTTGATGCTCATTTTTGTGAATTGTCCGTTTCCAATTTTTAAATGGAATTTTTATCCACTTTTTTTTGTAAAAGTGCTAGAATTTTTTAGTGTGTACACATGGCAGCTATTAGTTTTCATCCATGGCGGAGTTTTTTTTTCATGTGTACATCATTGCCATACTCATTTTTTGTTATCTTAAGTGCATATATACATGTCAATTATCATGTATACATGATGGTGAATTAGGTAGTTCTTACATGGCATTTTTCAGCAGTTTACTACATTGTAATTTTTTACTATACATGGCATTCTTAAGTGTGCAAACATGGCATTTTCTTTAATTTAAAACCATGGTATTTCCCCCATCAATATCATTGGCAGTTTATTTTTGTTTTGTACACATGTCATTTATTAGTTTTCATCCATGGTAGAGTTTTATGTGCATTATCGTGAAACTCGGGTTTTGTTATCTGAAGTGCATATATACATGGCAATTATTATGTATACTCGATGCCAAATTAGGTAGTTCTTACATGGCATTTTCACTAGTTTACTACATTACATTTTTTTGACTATTCATGGCGTTCTTCCATGTGCAAATATGGCATTTCCTCTAATTTACAACCATGTTAGTTCCCCAATCAACATCATTGGCAGTTTCTTTTTCTTGTGTGTACATGTCACCTTCTTATAGATTATAACTATTGCAGTTTTTCACTTTCGTGTACATGGTAGTTTCCATTATGCAGTCATGGCAATTTTCATGCAATGAGTTATACAGATCATTTTTTAATTCATTCTTTAATAGCTTCGTTATCTCTCTTTTCTCAGCCATGAGTGTGGTTTCTACATGCTCGAGTATTTTGCAAAGTGGCAGGGTCACATTGTGCCCACCATTACGAAGGAGAGCATTGCTGAGCTTAGGAAGGTGCTTGCGTGGGACTGGATCACAAACACCAATTTCAATGAGCTCCAGACTTCGAAGCAGTTCCTGGAGGATAGTGTGAAGGGTACCCTCAATAAGTACAAGCGGAAGATTTGATTATTGGGAGATTTTGCTCTTACATTCTTTTTTACAAGGGAATGTAAGGTACTGCTCGCTTTCTTCATATCTTTTTACTGCACTTTTATCGTCATTGTACCTCATGTAGTTGAAACATAGTGTTCTTTTTATGTGTGCCATTTTATTAGCCATAACTTTGATTTGCAATGACTAATTTAGCGTGTCCTACACATTTTCTAGAGTGTGATAGTAATGGGACATTAATGTGTGTTAGTAATGGTATAGATGTTTTCGGTGCATCTCTTTTTTTCCTTCGATGTTATGTTTGTTTGTTTTTTGCGGGAGATGAGATGTTTGTTTATCTATGCATTGTTTCGTATTTAGATTATATAGTGGCAGTCTGTGCCCAAGTATCCACAACTGCTCAAACATAAAGCGCCACAGTTTGTTTGCTGAAAAATGCCACACCCCAACTCAACAAAACTTGCATTCTTTAGGTGGTTTTACATTTTTTGCCTTTTTTCATTTCACATTGTTTTGCAAAACCATGTAATAATGAAGCGAATTTTGCATATACATCCATGGCAGTTTCATTGGCACTGGTATGCGTCGGTGCTATACACACGGTTTTTAACCCCTTTCCGCGACGGCATTTGGAACCGTCGCCAAGTGAGTGTGGGTGATAGGGGGTCCTTCCCACACGACTCAAAAACCGCCGGGGATATGGAGCCATGATCCAGAGTCCTTGCAAAGTGTAATCGTGTGCGATGCAACACAAACTAAATTCTTTCGCACGTGTGGGATCGGTGATTAAACGCTTCTAATGACGCACTGAAACCAAACGGTGTGTCATAATGAACCGTTTGGAAACAGTATGTAAGGCACATGGGCCAAAATATGAACTATGTGCGATACGTGCCCCCATCGCACACGAGTTTTCTGCAGAACCCGTCTGCCATGCAATATTCCATCACACACGTTTCCCAACAATTACCATGTGCGATAATATTCTATCACAAATGATTCAGGAGCCCCTTTGCACACATACAAGTTCCGCAGACCGTTTGTGATTTATTGTGTATCACCGACGGTTGCGGCAAGAGTGATGTGTGCTTTTCGTTTGGGATCCCACATGTTTCCTGAAAAAATTATGACCGGGTTGTATTTTACATTGGGAACGGTTTACTCCGAGCTCTCATGTGTGATATCGTGATATCACAAACGGTTCCGGAGACCCTACGCACACGTAGTAGCGCTGTAAATCGCTTGTGATCTGCTGTGTACCACCGACGGTTCCGCTATGTTTGACTCATTTAGTTCAACCATGCGCAGAGCAATTGCCAGGTTAAAACAAAAATATCTCATTTTGAATCGGCATGCAAAAAGCAAATTCGCTGCAATATTCAATTGAACAAATAGTGTCCACAGGAAGAACATTCATCAGATTTCGCAACAATTGTAATTGAACATATGTAGCTAAATTCCAATGATTTGTCCACACATATATGCATTACATAATTAGCCATAGTGTACGAAATACGATGACCTCATCAGATGGAAAACAATGGATCCATGCGTATATGTTTAGCATCTAACTCTTACTCAATGTTTCAGGAGAACGCATGCTGAAATCTTCATCATCACCAGTGAGATTGATGTAGTGATTCAGGAAGAAGTCGCTGATAAATCTCCAAACCATCAGCAATTCACCAGTGGGAGCGATTCAGGGGTCCTCGGTTCTAAGATGAGCTTCAGTATTTTTAAGATCAAAATGTGCCATATGAGTGGAGTAGAAGATATTAATTAAGATAGACTTACTGGTACTAATTCACGGGGATCTTCACAACTATCAACAGATTTACAGATGGAGATCATGTGTGTGCAAACATAGTATCCACAAAGGTTGGTCCCTGCTTGTTGCCGGGGACACTAATTTTTTTATCCAGAATTAGTCATGTATTTGTCCTATTAGGAACAACCTAACTTGTGTTAGATGTATTTTTTTTCTTTGGACAGAAATAGAAAGATGTTTATTTAGAAGTTTGAACATTTGACTAGCGTAGGAAAAGGTATTTGCAGACTATTGGATAAATTTTCTGAAAATAACGGATTTCGGTGTGTTGCTGGAGAAACAATCTCGTGCTGCAGAGGTAGTTCCCTCTTGAACAGGTTCCCTGGTTTAGCTTTCCACAATGCGAGCACACTTCAAATGAAGATGAATTTTGATAATATCAATTATTGAACCAGATATAAATGCAAATTAATTTCCGAATTCAATACCTATCCATGAATTGCTGAATATGCGTCAGATCCTGAGCGTTTGTTGACTCTCTGAGAGAATCCATGTAGTAAACTACGTTTTTGTTTGGAACAATGAATACCAATATCCAATGATTGCTACATATTAAGAAAGTCATGAACTTATGAATTATGTCAAAATTTGAAAGACAATCAGTGTATGCATGGTTGTTTACTTGACTTTCATTCATGATATGGCCAGAGAAATGATTCTGCATGGGACGTGTTTTCGAAGATACAGACGACCATTTTAATGGCCCAGTCCCGTAGGTCCTTACCATATAATGTTGTGCCATTTGCTAATGCATGATCTATGAAATACACACTCTCCCTTTTTCTTCTCTGCGCATTCAATCCCCTGAGAGGAATAAAATGCAGTTAGCTATTTATCATTTACAGCCTTGTATGGAGAAGTTGATCAGAGTTTGTCAAGTACTTACAAAATCAGGAATCTAATAAGAATGGCATCGAGCTCATTGAAGTTGAAGAATAGATGTAAGTCCTCAAAACTCACATTGATGGAACCAGCATTGTGTCAGAAATGATCTCTGTTGTAGTGGACTAGTAGACCATGATGATCTGCTAACATTTGATCCATGCAATATTCATGTATCTCGCGGCAACTGGAGCTGCACTCATCAAAGTATTCGCCAACAAGAAATGGCTGGCCATGGATGTATTTGCGTGCTTCAAGTATGGATGGTTTACTTTTAGCAAGCAACAATTCTACTTCTTCATCATTCATGCCGTCAGAAATAATATTACTCCCGGATTCGAACAACCTCTGTTAATTTGGTTCTAGGCGATGAGTGCTTTAAGTAAGAGGCAATCATTCTCGTTCCTCTTCGCTCTCCCACCGCGCTTCCTCACGGGTGTAGCGTTTTTGGCCGCTTCCTTCTTGGTACTTGAAGCATTTCTGGCAGAATGTCTGGTTGGCTGCAAGGTAGACTGCCGAGTAGACGGTGAAGCTTCGACGAGCTGCTTAGCAGACGGTTTATCTATGCCAGACCACTAAGCTGGCGGTGCTGCTGTGATGGACTTCTGGGCTGTAGGAGCAGAGGCATCAGACTGCTGACCATGCATTGAAGCTATGTCGGGTTTCTGCGCAGGTGGTGCCAACTTGTCGGTGTGCTGAGGAGGCCGTGCCAACACGTTGGTTTGCTGAGCAGGAAGTGCTGACGCATTGGTATGTCGATCATGCGGCTGCGGACCGACGGACTGATGAGCAGTCTGTTCTGGACCTACAAACTGCTTAGCAGGCGGTTCTGAAGCATCAGACTGCTTAGCAGTCCGTTCCACCAGGTTGGTCTGCTCAACATGTGTTGTAGCTAGGTCTCCCCCCGCTACTTCAGTGGTCGGCATCTGAACCGGCGGCGTATCTTCAATAGTTGTAGGCCTTGCCACTGGCTGCTCTGGGCGGAGGACGACATGGCCTGTACGGCACAAAGTCGGGCCGGCTGATCACAGGTTGATGCATCAGCCGTCGGATTACGAGTATTAGGTTCTTTGGGGGAAGCACACGAGAGTTGTTGTGGCAAGGAGAGTGTCACCGGTTGAGGGGCGACATTGGTTGCTCTTGGCGGGGCTTCAGGGATCTCATCGATGAAATCTATTTCCTTTCGTGGCCACTGGATGTGATGTAACAGTGTTTCTCCCAAGGTCCTTTGCTCATCAAAGTCTCCTAGGACATTCTTCAGGGAAAATTCATTGTATCCAGGCTTTACTTCAGTCACGTAGCACTTCACACAACCCGGCTTCAATGGCACATTGTCCAACAAGAGTCCCTCTTCCAAGAAGGGTGGGCAAACCCAGGCTGTTGTACATTTTTAATGTACCTTCATAATGTGTAAGCACGCCCTTCAGTATGTCTTTCATTCCAGATAAATCAGATATAACATCATCATGAGCAGCTGCAATCTCAGTGTCGCTGGGGTCAGCTGATGCACAACTACTCTTGTGAGGTGTTGTCGCGCAATAAGAAGCATCCTCCATGCCCGCCTCCCCTCCCATCCGCTGGCTATCTGTCAATGTTAGAGTCTTCTGCATCATCATTGACTCCTCAATATCCTTTCGAACAGTCGGATACATGTCCTTCCTCAACCTTTCCTACAATTCATTCTGCTTGATTTCACTCCTTGCTTTTTTCATCATGAGCCTTTCTTCTTTGCTGAGTGTGAAAGCCCTCTTATGCGGGACATTAACAGCTATACCCCTTGCACGGCCAGGGGGCTCTCTTGTTTCCAGAGCATCGAACAGAATGTCACATGGCCCTGAGTTCCTATAGAACCTCCAGGGATCTTAGAAGCCTCTAACATCACTTGATACAGTTCTTCATCACGTGAGTTTTCAAAGTAATAAGTTCCATCATCACGCCTCCTTGCACGTGCTTGCTACCTCTTGAGCATGCTTTGGTTTTCCCTTGAAGATGAAAGGGTGATGCAACAAAGTAGCGTAAGTATTTCCCTCAGTTTTTTGAGAACCAAGGTATCAATCCAGTAGGAGACCACATGCGAGTCACCCCGTACCTACACAAACAAATAAGAACCTCGCAACCAACGCGATAAAGGGGTTGTCAACCCCTTCACAGCCACATGCAAGAGTGAGATCTGATAGAGATAATAATAATAAGATAAATATTTTTGGTATTTTTATGATATAAACTGAAAGTAAAGATTGCAAAATAAAATAGATTGCAACTTGTATGATGGAAAATAGACCCGGGGGCCATAGGTTTCACTAGTGGCTTCTCTCAAGATAGCATAAGTATTACGGTGGGTGAACAAATTACTGTCGAGCAATTGATAGAATTGAGCATAGTTATGAGAATATCTAGGTATGATCATGTATATAGGCATCACGTCCGTGACAAGTAGACCGACTCCTGCCTGCATCTACTACTATTACTCCGCACATCGACCGCTATCCAGCATGCATCTAGAGTATTAAGTTCATAAGAATGGAGTAACGCCTTAAGCAAGATGACATGATGTAGAGGGATAAACTCATGCAATATGATATAAACCCCATCTTTTTATCCTCGATGGCAACAATACAATACGTGTCGTAAGATTGAACCCAAAGCTAAGCAGTTCTCCCATTGCAAGAAAGATCAATCTAGTAGGCCAAACCAAACTGAAAAATTCAAAGAGACTTGCAAAGATAACCAATCATACATAAAAGAATTCAGAGAAGATTCAAATATTGTTCATAGATAATCTTGATCATAAACCCACAATTCATCGGATCTCGACAAACACACCGCAAAAGAAGATTACATCGAATAGATCTCCAAGAGAATCGATGAGAACTTTGTATTGAGATCCAAAGAGAGAGAAGAATCCATCTAGCTAATAACTATGGACCCGAAGGTCTGAGGTAAACTACTCACACATCATCGGAGGGGCCATGGAGTTGATGTAGAGGCCCTCCGTGATCAATGCCCCCTCCGGCGGAGCTCCGGAAAAGGTCCCAAGATGGGATCTCTTGGGTACAGAAGGTTGCAGCGGTGGAAATAGGGTTTCGTGGTGCTCCTCGATGTTTTCAGGGTACATAGGTATATATAGGAGGAAGAAGTAGGTCGGTGGAGCCACGAGGGGCCCACGAGGGTGGAGGGCGCGCCCCCTGCCTCGTGGCCTCCTCGTTGATTGCTTGACGTCCACTCCAAGTCCTCTGGATCACGTTTGTTCCAAAAATCACGCTCCCGAAGGTTTCATTCCGTTTGGACTCCGTTTGATATTCTTTTTTTGCGAAACACTGAAATAGGCAAAAAAACATCAATTTGGGTTGGGCCTCCGGTTAATAGGTTAGTCCCAAAAATAATATAAAAGCTTATAAATAAGCCCATTAAACACCCAAAACAGAATATATAATAGCATGGAGCAATCAAAAAATATAGATACGTTGGAGACGTATCAGTGCTCGCAAGTAGTCTGTGGCGTGTTCGCCCCTGATTTCACTAAAGGTCGATTGCCCACCCGCCGCTACTGCTTCTTTGTCCTCCTGGTCCCATATCGGTTTCATGCTGTAGTATCCTGCCACACCCATACGGTGGGGGTGTATGTTCTTCTTCTGAAGTTTTGATTGCTTGGCACTCTTGTCAGCAAACTCTTTAGTTGCCCTGACCCTTTTGAATTCTACCCAGTCTGCCTTTCTAATTTGGGGGGTATGCGGGGATTGGGTCCTTGCCTTCACTCAAGTACTTCTTGTATAACACGTGCTTCCAGTTTCTCTAAGCATCCCTAGCCTTCTTCAGTGCAGCGTGTTCCACCTGCATTCTTCACTGCTCTGGAATGTTGAAGTGATCCATGATCTGCCGAACTATCCTTCGCTGTGTTTCTGTGTCAGCCTTTCGAAACCCCGGCAGATTAATGTTGAGCCTTTCCCTCCAACAAATCCACACACACTCCTGAACCTCGTGTGTGCTTTATTTGGTTTAGTTGGAGTCCAAGACTTTAAATCGATCTCGGTTACTTCATATATACCTTTACACTACTGCAGGATGCTGCTAACGTGACACTACGATCAGAGACCCTTCGACGAAACTGTGTGCGATGCTATAATCGCAAACGGTGGTGTAAAAAACCGTCAAAAAGGTGCAAAATGTTTGCGATGGAGGATGCATCAAACACAGTTCAGATTTTAGTTGCGTGTCTGATTCAGGGCATACGGTTCAGTTCAATTAACCGTTTTCGATGAGGAGGAGCAAAAGAAAGGGGCAGCCAGATGAAGGCGTGTGCGATGTACTACATACGGTTCACTCGGATGAACTGTTTGTGATTAGGCAACACAAAAGAAACGGGCAGCCAGATGAAGGTGTGTGCGATATACAACATACAGTTCACTCGGATGAACTGTTTGTGATTAGGCAACACAAAAGAAACGGTCAGCAAGATCAAGGTGTGTGTGATTGAGGGCATACGCTTCAGAAGGATTAACTGTTTGCGATTAGGCAATAGAGCAGAAACGGGTAAGCCAGATCAAAGTGTCTGCGATTGATGGCATACACTTCACATGGATGAACTGTTTGTGATTAGCCACAACAAACTGAAACAGTTAGATAGATCAACATGTGTGCGCTAGACGGGCACACCCATTCTAACTAAAAGAAGCGTGCGCGATGGTAATAACGAGCGCGCATGGTTGTTGGAACAAGACGTGTGCTGACATTGCCTATTGCGGTGCACCCTATGGTGCAAACACCACGTACGCGGCCGAGAAGGTGTACGTGCCCACGTTACGCCTTCCGGGAATAGTGCCGCACTTATAACCGTCAGTAAATTTTGAGCATGCGTCCCGTCACAATTTTTTTAGAAGACCAGGGAGGCCGCGTCCCGTCACATTCCAAATTGCAAACCTGTTCACACCGATCAAAACCTAAACGGTTTCCCACTTAGGAGTGTATTACTATGCGGTTATAAATACTACTACTCCAAGATGACTGCACATTCCTCCTCAACTCCTCATCCACAAAATGTCAAAAACAAAAAAGTCATTCATCATTGTTCCCTTGCGTCTGCCATGGCCAGCGTGAGTTCTGGGTCGAGAGATTGCCACCAGGGAGAGGCGAGCCTGGAAGCGGAAGCACGAGAGATGTCCCACCTCGCCGCGAAAGCAGCCAACATGTCCCGCCGCACGGCCGTAGCAGCAGAGAGGTCCCGCCGCGCCGCAGAAGTAGCACGAAGGACCCGTGATACGTTTCCAATGTATCTATAATTTTTTATTATTCCATGCTATTATATTATCTGTTTTGGATGTTTAATGGGCTTTATTATGCACTTTTATATTATTTTGGGACTAACCTATTAACCGAAGGCCCAGTGCAGATTGCTGTTTTTTTGCCTATTTCAGTGTTTCGCAGAAAGGGAATATCAAACGGAATCCAAACGGAATGAAACCTTCGCAGGATCGTTTTTGGAACAAACGTGATTCAGGAGACTTGGAGTGGATGTCAAGGAAGCAGCGAGGTGGCCACGAGGTAGGAGGGTGCGCCCAGGGGGGCCAGGCACGCCCCCACCCTCGTAGGCCCCTCGCAGCTCCACCGACCTACTTCTTTCGCCTATATATACTCATATACCCTGAAAACATCCAGGAGCACCACGAAACCCTATTTCCACCGCCGCAACCTTATGTACCCGTGAGATCCCATCTTGGGGCCTTTTCAGGCGCTCCGTCGGAGGGGGAATCGACCACGGAGGGCTTCTACATCAACACCATAGCCTCTCCGATGATGTATGAGTAGTTTACCTCAGACCTTCGGGTCCATAGTTATTAGCTAGATGGCTTCTTCTCTCTCTTTGGATCTCAATACAAAGTTCTCCTCGATTCTCCTGGAGATCTTTCGATGTAATTCTTTTTGCGGTGTGTTTGTCGATATCCAAAGAATTGTGGGTTTATGATCAAGATTTTCTATGAACAATATTTGGTTCTTCTCTGAATTCTTTTATGCATGATTTAAATATCTTTGCAAGTCTCTTCGAATTATCAGTTTGGTATGACCTACTAGATTGATCTTTCTTGCAATGAGAGAAGTGCTTAGCTTTGGGTTCAATCTTGCGGTGTCCTTTCCCAGTGACAGCAGGGGCAACAAGGCACGTATTGTATTGTTGCCATCAAGGATAAAAAGATGGGGTTTATGTCATATTGCTTGAGTTTATCCCTCTACATCATGTCATCTTGCCTAATGCATTACTCTGTTCTTATGAACTTAATACTCTAGATGCATGCTGGATAGCGGTCGATGTGTGGAGTAATAGTAGTAGATGCAGAATCATTTCGGTCTACTTGTCACGGGCGTGATGCCTATATACATGATCATGCCTAGATGTTCTCATAACTATTCGCTTTTCTATCAATTGCTCGACAGTAATTTGTTCACCCACCGTAGAATATGCTATCTTGAGAGAAGCCACTAGTGAAACCTATGGCCCCCGGGTCTATTCTCCATTATATTATTTTCCCATCAACTAGCTATCTCTATCGCCGTTTATTTTGCAATCTTTACTTTTCAATCTATACAACAAAAATACCAAAAATATTTATCTTATTATCTTTACCAGATCTCACTTTTGCAAGTGGCCGTGAAGGGATTGTATAACACCCTCGATGCGACTATATCTCCCACGTGTCGAGGCACGACTTAGAGGCATAATCGCATTGAAGGCATATGTCGCAAGTTAGGCAATCTTCACAACATCCCATGTAATATAAATCATAAAGGGGAGATAACATAGTTGGCTTACACTCGCCACGTCAATCAAGTACATAAATAACATTACATCATCCAAAAACTCATGGCCCGACTACGGCGCCAAAATAAAAGATAAGCCAACATGCGACACGGTCCCGATCAACCCCAACTGGGCACTACTACTGATCATCAGGAAAGGAAACATAGTAACGTTGAGAGTCCTCGTCGAACTCCCACTTGAGCTCGAGCGCGTCACCTGGAGCGGAATCATCAGGCCCTGCATCTGGTGTAATAGTAATCTGTGAGCCACAGGGACTCAGCAATCTCGCACCCTCGCGATCAAGACTATTTAAGCTTATAGGAATGACAAGGTAAATATATGTGGAGCTGCAGCAAGCGACTAGCAAAATATGGTGGCTAACTTATTCGCAAAAGAGAGCGAGAAGAGGAGGCACAGCACGAGCGAGAAACTAGAGAACAACCTGCGCAAACATTACTCCAACACCATGTCCACTTCCCGGACTCCGCCGAGAAGAGGCCATCACGGTGTTGATTCATTTTAGTTAAGTTAAGGTTCAAGTTATCTACAACAGGACATTAACAAATTCCCATCTGCCCATAACCGCGGGCATGGCTTTCGAAAGTTCAAATCCCTGTAGGGGAGTCCCAACTTAGCCCATGACAAGCTCTCATGGTCAACGAAGGAATAGACCTCCTCCCAAGACGTTCTGATCAGACTCGGTATCTCGTTTCTTCAAGACACTTCGACAGGTTAAAACAAGACCAGCAACACCGCCCGAATGTGCCGACAAATCCTGATAGGAGCTGCACATATCTCGTTCTCAGGGCACACTCAGATGAGACATCCTACGAGTAAAACCAACCCTCAACTTGCCCTGAGGTGGCCCCGCAGTCTACTCGGTCGGACTATCAAGGCGAACTATCAAGGGGTTCCCATTATAACCCAACCGCGTAAGGAACGCAAAATCCGGGAACATAACACCGATATGACGAAAGCTAGGGCAACAAGAGTGGAACAAAACACTAGGCGAGAGGCCGAGCCTTCCACCCTTTACCAAGTATATAGATGCATTAAGATAACAATATAATATAATGATATCCCAACAAGTAAATAAATGTTCCAACAAGGAACGGCCTTCAATCTTCACCTGCAACTAGCAACGCTATAAGAGGGGCTGAGCAAAGCGGTAACATAGCCAATCAACGATTTGCTAGGACATGGTGGGTTAGAGGTTTGACATGGCAATTTGGGAGTCTTGAAAGCAATTGGTAGGCATCATAGCATTGGCATAGCAAAAGAGCGAGCAAACTAGCATAGCAAAGACAGTAGTGATTTCGAGGGTATGATCATCTTGCCTGCACAGTTGTCAGAGTTGACTTGATCCTCGAAAGCAAACTCAACAGGCTCCTTGTTAGCGAACTCATCTCCCGGCTCTACCCAAACAAGACAAACAAGCAACAAGGACACAATCAACCACGTGCAAGGATCAAGCAATATGATGCAATGATGATATGCTATGCGGGAAGCGATGCGGGATGCAAAATGCAAGATATGACAGGAAATGCAAGAACCTGGCCTCAACTTGGAAAACCAAGTGTGCCACTGGAAAGATGAGATGAAATCGCTTGAAAACGATATAAAGAACGCCGGAACCGGAGTTACGGTTTGGAAATGGCAAGCGATTCAAATATGACACCGGTCTGCGATTTACAGCAAGTAGCCATCTAAATGCAATGATATGAACATGCTACATCACCCAAACATGACAACAAAATACATGGCAGGGATGCATTCAAGATGCTTAACAAAAGTCTAGCACTGAGCTACGGCCAAATCATCCATTAATACGTTCAAACAAGCATGACAAAAATGCATATGGTAAACAGATCTCACACTTAGTGAAATTAACACTTGTCTGGAATTTCAGATCAGGTAGCACTCTTCGGAGCAACAAAACTACATGCTACAGGACCTGAACATGGCAAAGTAAAGCATGGCATGGAGATACTCAAAGAGCTTAACAAAAATCCCTTAGTGACCTTGAGCCAAAAAGGACCAGAAAATACAATCGCAAGCATGTGAACATAGCAAAAAAATAATCAGTTTTCAGACTTAGTGAAAACTGGCGCATGCTGAAAACAGATATCAAGTAGGCATGTTTACGAGCTCGATGCACTCACTACGGTGCAAGTCATGATAAGATAAGCATACATCTATCAATAACACATAAAATGCAAGCTAGACATGGCAAGAACAATGGCATAACATGCACGGATCAACTACAACATCATCGGCAAAATTGCAAACAAGTTGACAATCTGCCCAGATTCACAAAGTAGCAAAATTAGAGCTCGATTGACTCAATCTAGGGTGCTCCATAATTGCAAACAAAGACATGAATGGATAGAGCACTACAGGATTAACAAAACATCCTTACTGATCATCCTCAAAAGAGGCACGGATCACTAGGAAACAACATGAACATAAGGCATCATGAGATAAACAGCTCAAGGACTTAGTGGAAATGCTAAGTCCCTGAAATCAGAATTAGCAAGTGCACCACTTTGCAAGCTTGTGCTAGTCACCACACACATCACAAAAATACATGGGTTGCACCTCTGGAAAGATGACAAAACCCTTAACAAAACATATGTAGAGCATCAGGGCATATCATGCACATATTAGTCATGGCAAAAATGACAAAAAGCTAAATGGAGTAGTAGATCTGACAATTATCTCAAGTAGCCCTCTTCTAACAGCATTTCGGGCATCAAGATGAACTCAAATGAAAATGATGCAATGGAATGAAATGATGTACTCTCTGAGATAAACATTTTGATATGCTATATGCATGAATCGAAGCTACGGATGTGGAGATATAGCGCGGTGAAGTTTGCAAAAAAAATAATGGGAGAGGGGGAAAGTCAACCCTAGGGATTAGATCTGAGATCCGGCCCGATCTACTGTAGCGCTGCACGCGGCCCAAGGATGACCGTCGCCGGAGAAGAAGCGGCCGGCGGGGCGAGGTCACCGGACCGGCTGGACGGCGCCGGTGTCAGAGAGGAGGCGTGGAGGAGCACGGCGGCTCCGGGCGGCGGACGGCGCCGGACG